>NW_026623536.1:486745-488624 GCF_030028575.1 Malurus melanocephalus
AAAAAAGAAAAATCCCACAGAAATGGAAGATTTACAGCAGATGCAAGAAAGGAAATCAGAGTCATAATTTTCTACACTGCAGCAAACTTAAGTTCTGCTTGGAGATTAGGATCTCTTTATGCAAAGTGTTTCAGAGTGGAATTCCCAAATTCATTTTCTCATATGATATAGAAACAGAAAATCAGCAAATTTTGATGTATATTTACAACTTCAGCCATTAAATAAATGTCATGATTTTTTAGGACCTACTTATCAATGTGAATTACGGTTCATAATCTCCTATGCTTGGAAAGAGAGTGAAAGCAGGTACAGAAATTGGTTTTGATGATTTGTTATTGCCTACATWAGAAAAATAACCAGACTGTGCCATTACTCAGAAGAGACGAACTGATTAAAAGAAGGAGTGACTGTACCATTAAAACCAGATGAATTCATCAACTATTTTGGCACTGTACCCCCAGGGCTGCATGCTCTATCTTGCATTTATGTTGTAATTTACTTCCTCAATTTCAATATCCTTATGGGGAGAGTCAAGAGATGCCATTGTATGTTGCTTTACATCTTCTTTTATTTAGCTGGYAAGCCTGACTCAATCTTTCAAGAAACGCTAATATTTTTAGTCCTAACTTTCTGTTTTACTAGTAGRAGGTGGCACAAGTAAACAAGACAATTTGTTCTCTGCTTTAGCATCTCTAATGAGAATTCATTTTTAAACTAGTCATTCCATTGGCATTGCTCTTCTAGCAGTCTAGGAAAGAAAACAAGGATGAGGCAGAACATCTTGCATGCTCTTTGACCACCCCTGTCACACAACTGGTGAGTGCAGTCTTAAGTAAACTGAGAACATACCCAGACTCCACATCACCGATTTTTCATCCAGTGGGAAACCCAGCTTGCATGACCAGGAACATCTGCTGCCACTCAGTCCCGGGATGATTAAACTTACAAAAGAGTCTATCTTACACTGTCAACAATTCTGTTTATTTTCCATTGCTCAGGTACTGGCTATTGCCAAATAATTATGAAGGGATTTTCACAAAGAGCAGGAATGTAACCCTTTTGCTGATACAGATTTCAGCATATCCTCCCCTCTATGACAACTCTGATTCCTTAAGTATAAATGCATTTTATTCACATTAAGATGTAAGACAGAAATTATTCCTCCCTGGCTGCTGCTTCCACAGTTGCAATGAGACTGGATTCTCAGGAGCTGGAATGTTGCTTTGGAGAGTTACAGGCTGCACAAGCACTTTCATCATTTCAGCCCGTGTTACTTAATTCYTTCACACTGCATTAGAGGCCAGCAGAAGAACACAGCGTTCAGCCTCAGCACAGCCAACTTTGAAGCCCATCAAATCTAGTTTGAAGTGAATTCTTTCATAAATAGGATGCAACCCTTCTTTGCAATGGCTGAAGGACTGAGTTCATCATTTCAATGTTACAAGAACAGTATTTGCAGTACAATGATTCTTGCATCTAGAGTTTTGCTGCTATTATTACTATTACAATTCAACTTTAAACTTGAAACTTCTGTGAGAGAGGAGGAATCTACCCCACTTTTATCTGGGCTCTCTGATGGACACCACAGATACATGGCACGTGTCTTCTCCCTAAAGTAGGTCACACAAATGGCCCCATCACATGTGATTAAACAAGACACAGAAACGTAGAGATTTTGTAGCTAATAGTGAATGCCATAAGCAAAATAGAGATCACCTTCTGTTGTTCCCTCCGAACATTTCCTGGGTATATTATTTCAAAAGGTAAAAAAAAACTTTAAAAATTAAAAAAAAAAAAAAAAAGTTTATATACATGACTTTAGCTAGACAGCCAAAATCAGAGCATCGTCACCAGGCTTTCCTTCCCCGCTCTGGACCAA
>NW_026623536.1:488724-532418 GCF_030028575.1 Malurus melanocephalus
ACAGAATCCTTTAGGTTGGAAAAGACCTCTGAGGTCATTGAATCCAACCTTTGAACGACCACCATCTTGTCAACTAAACCATGGCACTACTGAGTGCCACATCCAGTCATTTCTTGAACCCCTCCGGGGCTGGAGACTCCACCACCTCCCTGGGAAGTTAATTCCAATGTTTAACGAACCTTTCCATGAAGAAATTCTTCTTGATGTCTAAACTGAACCTCCTTTGGCACAACCTGAGTCCATGCCCTCTYATCCTGTCACTAGCTGCCTGAGAGAACTCTGATTCAGAGCTCAGATAGTACACACAAACCAGCTCCCTGGCATCCTGTTGAAAGTTAACCTTCCACTGCAAGTCCAGCTCTGCAATAAAGAGAAACTGCAACAATAGGATATTCTGTTTCAGACCTTTTCAACACGCAACAGAGCAGGGACATTCCAAAACCAAGCAGAAAGACATTCTGGATTAGTTTCCGTTCTTTTTCTTTGTTTCTACTTTTTAAGATACTTATAGCAATTTGCAAAACACAAGATGGTTTTTCCTTCCATTCAGCTCCAAGGGAATGATGACAAGCAAGGAACACCCTGCATCTCAGAGCACCAGAGCCTGCCCTGCTGCTCGCTTCCCCTTCCCTGCTGCTCTCAGCTGTTTGCACTCCTGGACTCCAGTCTCTGGTTTCAACTTCYATGGCACGCTTTATTTTTTAACAGAGCAGTAATTGTACGTGTTAAGTGTTAGAAACACCAGCCCATGTAAAACAAATCTGAGAATGAATATGGCTCCAAGGAGGCCAAGCCAAACATAGCAGCCTGGTAAGGCCATCCCAGGTTTGCTCCAGAAGGAGATAATGGACAACTTTCCAGTGACATGGTATTTCTATCAGAAATCTGCCAGAACTTTCTGCAACTTATTTTGACAAAGAACTTTAGTTAGAATAAATTAGATGTCCAGCATGCAGTTACTTCCATAGCATCGAGTGCTTTGGCAGGAAAAGACAGGCAATCTAGGAAAACCTTAGCACATTATTCAGAGCATGYTCCTGAGATAGAGAATGTGAAGATGACATGTACTATTACAAAAGGCACTTTGGAGCCAGATTTTCCTTCAGGATAGCACCCTAGCCAGAGGAYTGACTAAGTGCTCAGGAAAATCTTATTCTTCCCTCAGAACTAGCAAAAAATGCTTTTTAAATAAATCTTGGTTTCACACTGATGTGGATACCGTCATGACCAAAAAATAAAATACATTTGGCTAGATTACTGTTTCTGTGCCTTCCCTCTTTTACTGACAGCTGAAGGTGTCACTGAATTAGAGTAATGGAAAAGCTTCARGCCCAATTCAACTCTTCATGAAGTGTGAATGGCCAGGCCACATCAGCATGTAAGTGAGCTTTATCACAGTTTGCTTTATCCTTTCCTCCCCTGTGAGGTGGCACTGATCTATGCAGTTCTCATGCAGCAGGGAGTCYGGCTGTTGTGTAGACAGTGAGACATTCCAGATGGTACATCCTGTGGCTGGCTGTCTTCTCCACTGTCTGCTTTAAATCCTGCCACTGAATACCGGTTCTGGTGTCAGTTTAAAATCTTCAAAAAGAAAAATTTAATCAAGCTCCAAATCTCTAAAAGACTTAGAATTAGGAGAGAATCCTCTGGGTTTCGGAGACCTTAAAGCTCAAGGACTTAGAGAGCTGAGAAGAACTCAGGTTGCGCCTAGATTCATAGATCTATCTAACCTTAGAAAAACTGTCAAAAAGAATTATTAAGCCAGTATGGACATCTTACAAAASTCTTTAAAATTCATTCAGAATTGGGAAACAAAGAGGTACAAATCCATTCCATAATGTATCACTACATCTTTGTCCTATTGGAAACTGATGGAAACAGCATTCTCTGGGCTACAAAGAACAACTGAACAACTCCAGCAATTATTCTGTTAAATCCTGTTTGAAATAGCAATATAGATGGACACTCATGTTATTCCATTAAATCAATTGCAATTAAGTAAAAAACAAGAAATAGAAATCTTTGGTGATTTTAGCAGATGTTTAAGACAGGGGTCTGCATTGATTCAGAGCAGTCTTTGTCACTATCATTGAGTGTACTCAAGACTCCAATTCGACAGGATGCCTTGCAGGATAAAATAAATGGRATGTGTAATAGAACAGGTTCTAGAACACAGTGTTGAGTGAAGTTCTTCCATCTCTATAGATGCTTTACGTGATTTTTCTTTTAAACATTTCCTGTGATTTCTTATCCTACCATCTATGAATTCCTATTCCCACATCTTTATGCTTTCTGTTTGACACTTCYTCCTTGTAACAGAAAAGATAAAGCATGTGAATTTTATCCATCTCAGCCACTGGGCAGATTTTTGAATCACTGCTGCAATCATTGGGGAAAAAAAAAAAAATAGAAAGCCAAGCAAAAAAAACCTAACCACTCCAAAAAAGAGAAAAACAAACCTAAACAAAATTTTAAAAAAACCCACATAGGAAAGACAACCCCACAGTGGTTCTTTACTCAATAACTCTGCTGTAAAATTTAATTACACTGAATAGAATGGCATCAATCTACACTAATATGAAATCCAATGCAAAATAAAAATCCTTCTTTTTAACTTGAAGCAGAATTATCACCTAAATAATCAGAGAGTTGTGCAGGATCATTTTGAACATGACATGAGTTAAATTCATACTTTATTTACTAAYATACATGAAATATAGAAATAAATACCTCACAATCCTACAGTGCCTCATATTAACATGYAAAACTACATTACAAGAACAGAATGTTCTTGATTTATATGTATGTGTATGAATATATATAGCTTTTGTTTTAAATTCAGGAAGGATTGCAGAACAAAGGTATCACTTGAGATCTATAAAATTACTTTTTTATATTTTTTAACGAGGCAATGAAAATACTGTTTTTAAACAATAAAACAGTTCTCTTCCTCTCTTCTACAAGCTTCCCTGGATTAAAGAGTGCTGTCCTAAAATAAATTCAATTCAAGGAGATAAACAAGCAAATTTTAAAAAACAAACAAAGGTAARTGATTGATGGATTGATCACTGACCAGTCGACACAGCAAGCTCCACGTGACATTTGAAAAACTATTTCAAAATTTCATTTTAACGCATACTCCACTAGTAATGAAAAATGTGCTGTCACTGATAAGTAGCCTTACCAGAAGRGTTTGTGGTGAGAAGGCTTTGAAAGAAGGAAATGGAAAGGGTTTGGCCTTTCATTACATTAGGTAAATCTATTTGACCACAGAGAGGTTGAGCCTCAGCTGCTGAGGTTACAAGCTAAACAGGCCATCAACTTAATTAATGCATGACTTTTCAACCGAGGGCACATTTTCGCTGCACCCAGCGATCAGTGTAATTCTTTACAAGGTTCACCCCCTGCCACCAGCGCTGCGCTTGGCAGAGCGCCCGCGAGCAGCGCGGCCCCGCTCCGAGAGCACCTTGGGGAGCGGGCGGTTCTCAGGCTGCGGGCGGCCAGCTGCGGCCAGCTGTGCGCCGGGGAAGCGCGGCCCGGGGCCCGCCTGCCAGMGACGTGCCAGATGAGTCCCTTCCCTCAGAAACGTGCTGGAAACAAGTGCCACGCCGCTGCCTCAAACGCCTTCCTCYCCTCCCCGGGCCGAGAGGAAAAGGTGGCCAAGTCTGGGTGAGTTTCCCACAGGCTTCCAGTAAGCACATCCTGTGCACCGACAAGTACGGCATCCTGTTCCTCAGTGCWGCCTGAAAATCCCATTCTTCTGCCTGACAGCGCCTGCCCTGTACACAAACCCGGTATTTTGGATTCCTGGTTACTATGTTGTCAAGGGGGTCTCGAAGCTGGGAACTGTTACTCGTGCAAAAGTTTTTGTCCTGAAACTTGAAACCAGGTGAAACCTCCCCATTGCCTCCTTCCCTCCCCCCCAGCCAGCCTTTCAGAAGCCTTTGACAAGTTTCAGGAGCATTTGAGCACACTTGGGTTTAGCCTCAAAAGCTGAGGAAGGATGTGAAGACGTTGATGGAAATTATGCAAAACAACACCAAACCCTCTCAAGAGGTTTCACACTACCTAGGATGTGCTCCTGGGCTGCAAAAGCAAATATATCCAATGTAACTTCCCAGGTCATACAAATGCATTTTGGGCCACTTCTGCTGCTGGCTAAAAATACATCCAAAACACACCTGCATTCCTCTACTTGCAAATTGTATCATGAAACTGTAATTTATTGTATTAAGCACAACACCAGATCATGGTTATCTTGTGCCTCACTTCATCTGGAAAGCACTGGACTGGAAGCCCACAGCAGAGACCATGTGCCCTGGGTCTAATCCTTTCATTTTCTGTCTGATTCCATCCAAGAATACTGACTGCATCCTCTAACTCTTGCCTGAAACTAACTCTTGCCTAGCCTAGAGTACTTGTTCTTTTCCTTTTTTTATTATTCATGTCTTGTTCCGTAGGCATTAAGTGATAAGAGGCACAAACCCAGATTAAAAAGGGAATTATTTAAATAGAAATTGTACCTTCAATGATAATCATAGCCAAGGTATAGGTGCTCAGCTCACTTCTCACTCTTTCAAAACAAATTACATGTCCTAGGAASGGCAAAGGAGCTACACAAGTCTAAATAAGACAGGAAACCCTATGTAATGAACAGAATTTCCTCCTGTTCTTAGTCATTCAATAAATAATTAGAGTTACATATATGTTATCTCTGTAACATGCAATACAAAAACAGGGAATAGTTCCTGTCTGTCTTTATTATAGGATATTTAAACAGAAAATTTTTTCTTGTTCGTCAGCACTAAAAATCCCACCTGCCCAGTTCATTGTCAGCTGAGCTTCAGCAACACAAGTCAGGCTGATTCCTTCTCTAAGAGGAAAGCTGAGATTCTGCAGTCCACCTTTTTTTTTTTTTTTACACTAGCTATTGATCTTAMTAAAAAAAAAAAAAAGGCTGACCATCAATCACCACTTCACACTTGGGGCAGGGAAAGCAGTTCAGATCCATCACTTCCTTTACCTTTGTCTGTGCCCTTGCTTCAACATCACACATCTTCACTCACCCTCTTGACACCATTCACCCTTCCCTCTCTATCCCCTCAGGACTGGTACTCACATTTTCTGTGGCACCAAGTTGGGGGACACTTTTTTCACTACAGAGTCTTGTAGTGCCAYAGCACAAAGGTTCAGCTAACCAAACAAGCTGCTATGGGGCAGGTCCCTAGCGAAAGTCTCACAGACAAAAAATGGAATTTTAATACTCCTCTGACTCATATCCACACTGTAACTTCAAGTCCCTCAGTCTCCTTGCYAAGTCTGCTTCAGCTTTCTGTCTCTGAAAAAAACAGTGATGGGACACATTTGTGCCCAAGAAGTGATGCCCACTTAAACAACAACAGCACAACTGACAGTTATTGACCCCGCAGCTGCAGAGAGATCTGCAGTAAATTATATTTTTTGAGCATTTCTTGGCATTATCTCATCTCCTTTACAAGCAGGTTTGTGTGCATCTCTTCCTGTGTCACAAAAAGCAGCTTGGTCTGGGAAAGCCAGGTAATAAATGCCATCCTATTTAAAGCCAGAGTTTGCTTGCTTGCTTTTCAACATAATAAGAACAGGTCAGACAAAGCATCCTGATTTACTCAGGTGGAAGGATTTTTTTCAGAGAGGAATGGAAAAGGAGTGGGTGCGGTGGCTTATGCTAATTATCATCTATTTATTTTGGGAGATAAGCTACTTATACATGGTATGTTTGGTTTGGATTAACTTGGGCAGACACAGAATGACTGTCCACAATTTGACCTTGACATGAGTAACTGGCCTTTGGCAGAGAGGGGGGACATTGACAGATACTGCCTGAAGAAAGGGATCAGTCACAACCCAACTGCTGCACAAGTTGCTCTAGGCAACAGATTGGGGCTGGGAAACACTGGCTGGAAATGGCAAAGGGAGCAGGGGGAAAAAATACCAACTGTGGTCGGAAAAATCGGAAAGCAGAGGAGCGAGGTTGACCAAGGGTACAGACACCTCCTGTTAATGTCATTTGTTTTGGAATGACAATGTTTGTACCGAGCTGAACTCGAGGACAGGAAAAGGCAGACAATAGCACAAAGTTGCTGCATTGTTCGCCCCATGTGCTCTTTTCTTTCCCCTTGGCTTACCCAGCTGATCATTATGTAACCAATCAACTGGGCTAATTTTCAACCTGTCCAGGATATTCTCAATTATGCATTCTTCATAGAATGTCATGGTTTATTTTTAAAAGGCCCAGAATATTTCCTGTGATTAATGTCTGGATTAGTTGTTGTTTTACAGGGCATATAGACTTGGGTAACAAATCTTAATCCTGACTGAAAGGGCAGTTCAACACGAGCAAGCTTTTAATTTAAGYATCTTAACAAAGGGATTATATATTCTTCCCCTTCCTTACAAATCTTCAGAGGAAAAATACAGCAATGGYAGATGAAGTGGGGCATGAAACACATTGTTTTCTGTTCTGGGAAGGTCTGCTTAAAAACCAAGCAGATTTCAAAATGACAAAACAATTTTTCCTGGCAAGTTTGGTATCAGGCTTTGTTTTGCTAAACCTGATTATGTACTTTGGCTGCTCAGCACAGGCATATGTTCCAAACCAATTTAGTCCCTGCTCAGAATGAGTCTCCTTATTTGTCCAACAGCTTCGGAAATCATTTTTTCATGCTGACTTTGAGTGACCATTTAGCACAYACTGCAAAGGTATTCCAGGGACAACAGGACTCTACAGCAACTGAAGGTCCAATTCAAGACTTTTTTTTTTTTACTCTTCAGCATTAATAAAGCTCTTTTCTTTGTTTTTAAACCTGCTGACCACATTGCACATGTTTCAAGGGAAGAAACGTCAGTCAGAGATTGCAAAACACCACAAAGATGGAAAAAAGGGTTAAAGTTATAAAAAAAAATCATGATTTCAAATACAATCCTCATTTCCATGCATTAGTACAACATAAAAGTCTTCATATGTGTAAAACAAAGGGTGAAAAGATACTCAGATCTGCATAAACTCCTCCACATCCTCTTACAAAATTTTGGTTGCTCTGTTTAGACCCTTTTCGTGCTCTGTCCAGTTTCTAAATTCTGAATGGGAAGATTTCTAATGCTGTCTTCACACAGGCTGGACCAGAGGGGAAGAATGATGCACAGATCTYGAGAGCCAGAACCTCCCCTTCATATTTAGCTGACAGCTTTCTCAGATTCAGAACATTCTCAAGCTGGCAAAACTACCAAAATCCTTACAAATAGTGCTGTATCTTTTGCAAACATCCCTCTACTGACACTCAATACTCCCCGTCGTTGGCATTCATACAATTCCCCTACGGTAAATATTTAGTGGACATCTTCTTCCATTCCTCCCGAGAGAAATCTGTGAGAACACAACACAATTGTATCTGAAATGAGAGCARTGCCTCTAAATATGGGGGAAATGAAAAACAAACAGGAAAAAACAACAGTCACCAAAACTATTGTCTGGGCTGGACTAGAGGCAAGGAAACCAGTTTCTCTGGCACTAGAGGAACTGGATCTCCCAATGGTGACAAAATTATGGGTTACCAAACTGCTCAGCTAGCCACCTCTGCTGTTCTCCCCGGCCATGGGAAACACATTTGTCAGCTTAGAAAAACCTAGGCTGGGCACATTTCTAGACATTAAAGACTCACRGCTCAGCTAAAGACCCCTTCCCTGGCAATTTCATTGTCACAGCAGCGTCACCACCTGGCCTTATCAATGGGTTGGACAGGCCACCCAAGATAACCCATAATAGGCAGGCAGAAGCAGTGCATACCAAAGCTTTTAGCTATGCATRGTGACAGTGAGCAAACAAACTGTATTAACATTTTGGCCAGTGCTAATATGACTTGGCTAATGTAAGMGATTAACCTCTCTCTGCTCCGAATCACCCTTCCTGCAAATGAAAATAAGTACACCAACCTGCCTCAAGGAAAAACTTTAGGAAATAATGATTGCTGACAGATTGGCACTAGAAACMATCACACTCTGCTTTTCCTCACTCACGGGGAATGAAAGATATTTCAGAGGTTCTGATTGTCTTTCACCTTCACGGAGCAGAGAGGACAGGCAGCCCCAGCACAGATAAAGTTTCTCCCTTTGCTTTCAGACACCTTAGATCTCTTTCTGAATGGGAAGTTAGGTTTCCAACTTCATTGATTTTCATGGCAAGTGCAGGTTCTCTTAAAAATGAAATCGCACAAATCTTTCCCAGGATGCTGAGAAGCCCCCCTATAGCAGAAGGGTGGGTGGTCAGAGATCTGCTAGCAAAGAACAATAAGAAAACTTCCCTCCTTAACTTGTACCAAATTAACCGTTGGTAAAAGATGAAAACAATGCAAAACAGGTCCTACTATCCTCAGCTCTACAAACTGGTCTCTTGAAAAGCAACCTTCAGAGATTTWCAGAAAAGCCCTGCAGTTTACTGTTTCTGCAAGAGCAAAATCACTCTTAACCAATTTTCATGAAAGCCATTTACTAAGGTGGGTCACATTYACATTCCTCTCTTCCTTCTAGAGCCACATAAGACAGAGTCAAGAGATCAGAATAGAAGGTACCTAAAACAACAGTTTTCAGCAGCAGTGTCTACACATATCTCTGTAGGAGATTACAGGTTTGATTAATATTCGAGGCCTCCCCTCATTARCCACAGTGCCTTCTGCCTCCAGGTACTGAGCTGAGGGGAGCAGGACASTTACACTGACACACAATTTCTCAAATGTGACAGGCTTCTGCTGCTCATGTGTGAGCTCACTGCAGGATCTTGTAATGCAATCAGGCTGAAATAAACTCTTTCCATCTGAAGTAATGGATTGTGTTTCTGCAGGCTTAGGAAGGAGCGACCTGGAACAGATAATCTTTTGTTGCTATCACAGCAATCCCACCCGGGGCACCCTCTGGGGATACGACAGGGCTTTGCACTCCATCAGCTCCCGGTTTGCAAACACTGGGTGGTCAGCCACAGCACCTGCTGCAAAATGCTCAGCCTTTCCTCTGCTCCAGCGAAGTTCATCCCTGGGCTTCTTCTGTCTTCTTCCCCAAAAGACTTGGCCAGGCCAAGTCCAAACTGATGTCCTGAGGGAATCCACCAAAGGACACAGACTGACAGACTCTTAACTGCTCATTACATCAAYAGTTCCTTGATATCTTCCAGAATGAGCCTGAAATTGCAGTGAACTATAGATAATTCAGCTTTTTCAGTGTTTGCTTCTTAACACCTTGTGCTCCAGAGCAACTATTGTCACCAAGAATACCTGCTACAGTGCAGTACATTTAATTTACCTTGACCGAGAGATAAGGGAGGGACATTGCACCAGCAGATGATGAATTGTGTCAAGACTACATGTATAGTACATGTATCACATGCCCTACAAACTGAAGCAAGAGGTTTTAYTTCCTGCTTGCTTTAATGCTTTTGCTGTGTTGCTAACATCATGCTTTTTCTTTTATTCTGATTAATCATTTCTTCTGGAATTTGTAACCCTTTGAAGAAGTGATGACATGTAGCGTACGTAACTATATTACAGTTATCAGTAAWTTGCTTTCTCAAAAAAAATTGGGTTCAGCCAGCAGAAATTGAAAATGCTCCTGTAAGGTGTAAGATGCTGCCTGCCTGAATACAAACAGTCAAACTGTGAGAAGACATTCAGCAGGACTGGAAATTTTTGCTTAAGCAGGAACATACATAAGAAACTCACCAAACTGTGCAAGGGCTGCTTGTGCAGATGAACAGGATGGGGTTGCACAACCTAGCAATARTTTTCCATTTTCTCCTGGTGCAGCACATGGGCACAAGGCTGCCTTGTTAATTAAACACAATTCCGCYCCCCACCAAACACATTTTTGCTTCTAAGTATTTGTTTTTAAGCAATTCCAGGAAAAAAGCCCTCTTATTTGTTCCTCCCCTTCTTCCTCCCACCTCCCCTCTCCATCCCCTGGAAAGATGCCTTTTAATTCTGACCTTCCACGTATCGCCATGCTAATCCATGAACAACTGCACTAAGCAGTGGGGAAAGGCATGACAGCTCTGCATGGGSCCTGGGGAGGAGAGTCTTGCAGAGACCTTTTGTTGTTCCCCAGGTAGGATGTTTAGCTCTCCATCCATGCAGCCCGAATTCCTTTCTCACCACACCCAAGGTCATTTTAATGAAAATTCCTAAACCCATGCCAAGGGGATAGAATTGCTCCTAATCCTTCAGCAACACGTCATTTGATCGCCGGGCCCACTGGGGTTATTATTGTGTGTCTGCAGAGCACAGCAAAGCAGACAGGAGTAGAAAAATGGCAACCACTGCAGGAGATCCCCTTCCCTTTCCCAACCTTTCTTTCAGATCCCCTTTTTTTTTTACTTTTTTTCCACCAGAGCACATTCACCGCCTGCCAGTTTCCAGGGATAATGCCATGTTTTAAGTCACCCTCTGCCATTCCCTAGAAGCTGCACACGTTTTTAATGAAATTAATGAGGAAGTTTAATTTTAAAGGCAGATTGTTTCCTCTGGTTTGCATTTTGAAAGGAACTGCATGTCTGTGTGGTCCATGCCTTACAGTACTGTACTGATGRCTTACATCTGTGTTCAAGAAATGCTTTAGCATCATGAAAAACAACACAAAAACAAAATTAAAGTAAAACTGCATTTTTGGCAGGATGCAGAGGAGGGGAAAGGAGCTCATGAATCCAATGTAACTTCATTTGTTTTTCTGGACTTTTTTCCATTCTGCCACAGAGGCCTCTATATTTTAGAGAATGCTTTTGGTGGATACGGTAAGACTTCATTCTTCTCTAGCTACCTCCTCACGGCCCATCTGTGCAATGAATCCCTTYCCCTATCACACTGAGCTCTGGAAATCCATGGTGTTCTTGCCTTAGTATGCCTCAGGCCCCACACAAATCTGGCTGCCTTTTGCCATTAGCTCTCCTTGTATCCCTGGCACATATTTCAGAGCTTTTCAAGATGGAAGACTCAGAAATTAGCAAATTTCCTCCCTGATATTTAAGTATCTGGAGGGCTGGGCTCACAAGCTATTTCCTACTCTCTCATCTCTTCCCCAAACATGACMATTTCTGCCCAGTTCTTGTCTACTACCTTTTCACTAGCAGAACTCAGAGCTGGGCATAGCAGAGAGGAGCACTGCTATCTCCAAGGAGAAATTTGGCCAAGGTCACCAGGCTTACAATGGCTGAGACRGCAACAGAAAGGAAAACCTTTAATCCAGGCCAGGAATGTGTCCCAGCTTGTTCTAGACCTGATCTGGACAATAAAGRACCAGTGCCACAGAGCATCTCTCCCATTCCAAAAAGCTGCCTAACTCACACTACTATGGGATGAGRGTATTTACAACGTTTTCCAAGTTGCGAAAGTGTGTCCAAAATACCACTCTGAAAGTTGTTGATACAAATGACAGAGCACCAACACACTACAACAAAAAATKGTATTTATATACTCAAAAACATACAATTTTTATGTGCATAAAAATTTTAAATCTACTCATTTCTTCTTAAACTGGTGGGGTGAGAATGTGCAGAAATTAGGAACTTTATGAATGCCCAAGAACTACCAGACCCGTGCATATTACCATGCTCTCTCTTTAATTTAGCTGCATTCGTAGCAAACAATTATTACCCTGTAAATAATTCTTGGTTTATATTATATAGCTACACCACTAGCTACAAATAATAAATAGGGCCAAATCAACTGATAAATCAAGCTAGAGCCAGGGATGATGAAAACACACTTGCTATGCCAATCCACCTTGTTCCATCCTGACCTGCCACATTGGTGATATTCTCGGCCTGGGCCTTATGAGAGATACTTCCTTGTGTCAAAAGATTAGGTAATCACACACACATACATACAAAATTTAGGGGAAAAAAAGAATCACAATTAAAAACATTAATCAGAATTGTGTCTAGAAAAGGAAAAAAGAGAGCAAAATAATTGCCAGAAAAATGTAGGGGACATAACGTGGGGCAATATGTAAAGAATAGATGTATTTTTCTTTTAAGGTTATTTTATTTAACTTTTTGGTGGGGGTGGGATTTTATTTTTTTTTTGGATGGGGCAGTCTAGCTTGTGTTATCCTGCAGTCATTGTGCAGTATGATAGGAGACTGACTGATTGATCACTACTCAGCTCATCAATGACCAGCATTATAAAGGCTGAGGTGTCCCCTGTGGAGGGACRGTGCAGGCAGACTTGACTGATGGATTGAGTACAGCAGAGTCCCACACTRGCCTGAATTGTAAAAGTTAATGCCACACCTCGCAGGGGTCCTCCTGATTGATAGGATGTTTGACTGGCTGCAACCCAGTCCCACAAGGATCACAATTCTGGRGGTTTATGGGGCACTGAATTCCTCAACCTGACATAAAGCTGGGCTGCAGTTCACATGCCTCTCTCACATGCTRATCCCAAATGTTAATCCACGACAGGTGAGGGCTGCTACAGCTTTCTACTGGAGAATAAAATAAAGAAATGTCTTAATATGGTGCCTATTTTGGGGTGGCTGCACAGCCTTAAGGACAATGTACTGCTAATGTCACATGAGCAAAGTCACTGTTTTGTTCACAAAGGTGCGTTCGAGAAGCACTCAAGACAATTTTGACAAAGCCCCCCCTTTTCTCTCTGTTGAAGAGCGAGTCCCTGAGCCTTCAAATTGCATTTTCTGAGAGTAAAGACTTCTATTGTGGTAGAAATAGGGTAGCTTTGAGCATTCCTGCCCTGCTACATTTATACCAAAATATAACATGAAACTGCAGTGGGCAGGAAATAACTGTGTGCATGCACTGACCAAGATCTGGTATGGTTTTAGCCTGAGGAAATTCTACATCATCCAATGATAATGTGAAGGAAATTTCCAAAATTATCTGAAGCACAGGTTCTGTAGCAAGAGAACATGTTTTAAAGCACAAGATGCTTTGAGGTTTTGAATAGGATCCAAAAAATCTTGGGTCTATTACATCACATTATTTCCTGCTGCTACTGTTGTTATGAAAGGTGATGATTTTGGTCTTATTGGGACCTTTTCAATATTTTCCCATTTTAATATCTAATTTTCTATGTATGCAGTCACGAAACAACAAGAACCTTGCCCCTTTTCAGTAATTCCCTTATCAATTAGTGAGATTTWAAAAATTGCAAACAATTTATTCACTCAAATTTTGGGTAGGTGAACTTACCTGCTCATACGAAAGCAGTCTGTATGTCATCTTCTGTTGATACTTGGTTTTCTTGGAGAAAGGACAGGTCTCAGGTGTGATAASAGGGAGCCTTTAAATATTTGGTAGTGGAAGTACAGAGCACAAAATACTTTCATTTTTCCCCTTACTAATATTATATATTGAGCTAATATTAACTCAAGTCCCATGGAAAGTCTCTGCACTATATTTGCTCATGTTCCTGAAGTATTTCATATTCACATCTTCCAAAAACCGAAAAAGCAGAAAAATTGTATGTGGCAGTTCTGCTCATTATTGGCAAAAAAAATGGTGCAGGACAAATACAAACAGTGCACATGTATAGTGCAAGTACAGCAATACTTTACTGGAAACCCTTCAAAATTGCTGGAAACCCTTCAAAATAAGAAAGAATCAAACACTTGAAACAGGCAAACACAGGCTGAAAYTAGAGCTAAACTCTACTAAGCCTCTGAGATTGCCTGAAGTCACAGTGATCGTGCTGCTGGTGGGGCCACTGAAGAAGGAACATGAGGAAATCCCCAGCTGAATTGTTGGGCCATTCCATTAAGTCCTCTGAAAAGCCAGACAAAATCCAAAAGAATGGCAGGTTGGAAGCCACAACTGTTCATTCCCCCATGGGGTAACATGCTCCACTTGGCAAAGAAACAACAGCTGCACATGCAGGAGATGGAATGGCTCTGCTACAAAGGAGCAAAGCACCTCAGGCCATTTTGAAGAATAGAGGTGGGTGAGATCCTCAGAGGATCACACAAGGAAGCCATGACAACACTCGCCTGTCACCAGGTAAACAAAGACAAGCTGCAGTTGGAAAGTTATGGGAGTTAGCTAGAGAGCCAAGAAAACAGTAAAAAGAGCCAGACCAACAAGCAGCCTCMCTTCCTCTGGGATAGGAGACCATAGCCAGGACCATGGAAAGGCAGAGGCTGGTGGGAGGAGTCAAAGGTCCTCATAGGAGACAGCAAAAGGAAGATCATGCCAACAGCAGGAACTCCAGCTGAGGCAGAAACACCCGTATCCAGGTCTGCCTCCAGTTCTGATTTAGTGCTGTGGCAGGAACAAACTGTTGCTATTCCACTGCCCAACTCTTGCTACATGAGACAACACTGCCCACCCCAACCAGTCCATGGGATGTTCCCCATGCCAACCCTTTTTGCACAAGCCCCTTAAATTTGGCAGGAGCAGCCCTTCACCATGTGTATGGATTTTCCATGCTGGGGGAATTCCTCCMTGGACACAGGAGAGATTTCTGTCTGGCTGTTTGCTGCTTGCAGAGACACATTTTAATTATGGATTGGGATTTGTGGGCTCATTTTACATATTTTCAGTTCTACCTCAGAGTTATCTAGTATTGACATTTTTTAATTTAAAACACAAAAGACACAGCTCTGGCATCCTCTAGGCACACGCTCACCTGTATGAAAAAATTATTAGCTCCCTTTCAAACAGAAACAACAGCACAACAACTGCTGCTCCTCAGCATGTTGCAGTGGCACACAGGCAGCCAGACAGGCACATCCCATTGCTTTCCCATCCATTACAAACACAGAAGGATAAGACTTTTTGTCAGAGGGATTACAGTTTGAACATCTGGAAGTTAAACATTTCCTTACTCAGTTGAATCTATCAATTTTGTATAGTTACATCTCCTCCTCAGCAGCCTCATCCAGTTGACTGCCACAACACAAGTTCCAGCTGTTGCCTGAGCTCATGATTCCCACAATGTTTATCACCCACAGGAAAAAAACACCCCCACCTCCAAAAAGACTCTGCAGTCTTCAGGTACTGCAACTCTGACGAAAGTAACTTAAAAGGGGAGACAACAATAGGAGGTCTCAAAGGACAAAAGGACCTCAACAAAAGTAATGAAGAACCACAAGTTTGCAGCCAGTGGTAATTAGTAGAGTGTACAGGTGTCATGGCAGCTACTGAGTTGCAACACAACTTTGAGTTCATTATACAGCACCAGTATAGCCTGATGATACTCTAGAACCCTACATCTTGCAGTATTTTAATAACTGGAGGGGACATTCATTTTCTTTTGTCTGGAGCAGAGGTAGGAACACATGCAACTGGATTAAGAAGCTCAGATAGGAGCTCTCATTATATAGATATGTATTTCTGTTCTTTTAAAAGTTCAGACACAAATTCTAATAACACATGGTGTGTGGAAAATTCCAACTTACCTATTTCCACTGACCCTTGCCTGTGAAACACACAAAGGCAAAAACTGTATGGAGGAAAATGAATCAGGGTGCRAACATACTTGCTATTGGCATGGAAAGATGCACATATTTCAAACTCTGATGCTTGGAAAAATAAGGGTTTATTTTGAAGTCATCGCCCTTCAAACCCAATAATTACTGTCATTGACAATCATGATTTATGTAACCTCACTAAAGCGGTTTAGATGCCTGCATGTTTAGGAACTTGCATGGTTTAAAGAGAGAAAAAYACATACTTAAGTATTAGAGCCTTTACTRCAGAAGCAAAACTTTTGATTTTCAYTTTGTCAGGCAATTTTTGAGGAAAMATTTTTATCTTTATGACCYAAAGGTACCAAAACAGCCTTACTTCAAAGTCCATTTGTTGTTCCAAGGTATGTCATACAGAAACACTTTTTGGACATGGAAAAGACTGTGGGCAGGTCATACATTATTGCATTGAATACTCACAAAGGAAATGTGACAGATTCTATCCAACTGATGGGTGACTCCTTTGGCATGAGTCAAACACTTACCTCCATGATTGTATTCCATCCCTCCCACTGGTAAGAGAATAAAAGCCTTCTCCATTTGTGTTTGGACATACACATKACTTCCACCCTTGACTCACACATTGGCTCTCATGACTCCTTCCAGCCCAGTTTTCCAAAGGTGCACACAACAAAGCCCAACTAATTGCAAAGATTCGTTTTGCCCAAGTAGCTCAGCCCAACACTTAACCAACACACTGTGCATCATTCCCTTGCTACAGATACCACTCTTCCCTCCTACACAATAATGTTTCTCATCAAGATTTTCTTTTTTTGTAGCTGTTATTTTCCTCAGTGGAAGATCTGATATTTGCATGACAAATCTTGTTTCCCATTCTACTAGATGGTCCTGAAACAACCAGAGGCTTTTTGCTTTCARYAAGAAGCTTTCAAAGCCTTCYCTTCCCTAGTCAATCTGGTTTCTCWTGYAAACTCYAGCAGTTGCAGGGATAARTGCATAYATTYTTCMTCTCAGCTAACATGCCATATAGSCTAGGAAAACTGCATTCCCCAAATTGAAAGTTAAGTACAACCAATTAGCCTGGCTACCCATGACAATAAGAAAACCTTGTTTCTGTATCTTCTGACCAGTTCTGAGCCAGGTTTTGAACCTACATCTCTAGATGATCATCTCTGCCTGGTTCCAAAATCTGTTTCTTCTCCAATTATGGTTCTGCTTTGTACAAACATGCCAGCATTCAATGGACACTCAGATGCCACATGAATACCTTCATGAYAATATTAGTCTCCCTTACTCACTCCCTCTGGCCTAATCCCATATCTTTATCCTGGACATCTCCAACTACCTCTTTCATCAGCAAGTTATTTTCCTTTCCACCCAGATYCCAACCTCTAGCTCATTAGAAGCCTGGATACCTGACTTGGAGCTGCACATTCCATAGGTAGCAGGATACCCAAAACCTGGGCTACTTAACCTCTTCTGGCTGCCTGGTCCATTGCCTGATTTCCTTCCTGCCCTGTTCCCCCACCCTTTCTAGCAGAGCAGGAATTACCAATGATATAAGTCCAGGAAAAAAACCAGGGAAATTAATAGTTAAAATTTGCCTTTTTGTTAACTGCAGTCCCATAAATGCAAAAGACCWATTTCAGCAACCAGCATATAGTTGGAGCACCCAACACTTTCTTTCACAAATACCAGACAAAAAAATTAAAAAGCTTTTATTCTTGCTGAAATTAAAATAAAAACAATATTATTATAATAAAATAAAGAATGCCTTACCACATCTTCTGACATTGTTTAATGAGGAGGTTTATGCTGGTTATGTGTAGTGAAGGGGGTTTCTCTGAATGGCATTCAGAAARAATGTTGCCAACACCTGGGTGGGGTGTGGGTGGCCTCACTTGAAGATATTTTCCTTCTCTATTCACACAGCTCCTCTGTGTTCTTCATTCCTGTAATTTAATCATTAAACCAACATCAGAGACTTCCCACTCTACCCCAATGCATCACAGGGCTGACCCTTCCAAAAGACATTACCAGCCAAATTACATTTTTCCTCATCAGGTTCATTTTCAGTACAATCAAGGGGGTGGGGAGATCAGCAYTTAAAACTATCTGGTAAAGTCAGGCTTTTGGCCAAGACACGTTGCCAGCAGGTGCCATTGGCAGCTTCCATGCTGGAGCTTCTTTGTTTCACTTTTTCCAAAGGAAGTACTTGAGAGAAGGTTAGTAAGAGAAAGTCACGTTCCATTAACCACATGAACACAGAAGGACAACAACAGAGCTTGAGACACAGAAAAAGGGAAGTGATTTGAGGATATGACACTCCTACCTTTTTCCACACCTTCGTCTTGCATGTGACAAAAACTATTTTAATGGAGACCAAAAGTTATGATTTTAACTGGTACCAAAATAAGATAAGTAACGGATTATAGTCATCTTTGGTGGCTTCTACATAACTAAAAACTATCACTTTAATTTGCACAAAGAGAAACCTCATCAGCAGTGGAGGCCCTCTTATAAGAAAGAATAWGGGCCAGCCAGCCTTCAACATTAGACATTAAATGCTCAGAATAGGTGTCAGGTAAAAAAGAAAAAGATCCTCAACAAAATGAATTAAGTTTAACTTTTTTCTCATTTAGGAAGGAAAAAATCCATAAAAAGAAATTCTAGAGACAAAAGCTTAAATCAAAACCCATTGTAGTGTTTGGTAGGAAAAAGAAGGAAATCAAAATACATTGTGGTATTTGGTAGGAAAAAGAAAACTCAAAGATTTCATATTTCAAAAATATTCTGTAATTACTATAGCAAAATTTTGCCTCCTAGTGATAAAAAGGCACTTCCTCTGTGTCTGCTGAACACTTCAGTGGAAACTACCAGTGGATGGTAGTTTCATAACCCACCTCCGTTTCACCAAAAGGGAATTTTCTGTGAGAAYCCAAATGATCCTAACAGGAAAAACAAGTGAAAAAGAGCATGTAAACTGTATTTCTAAGTTGCAATGCCATCTGTCAGTGACAGTAGGATCTACTGAGGAAAACTGCTGAATATTCTGACAAGCTTGCTGCTGCCAATTCTGGGAACACAGTCCTCTATAGCTGTGTGCATGTAATGAAACTCTGTGGTCATTCTGTAGGCATCAGCTAAACAGGAGCACCAGTGGAAAGGGAAAAGACAGCAAATGCTTGGGGCAAAGACAAATTGATCTCTACACAACCACTTTCCACAACTGCTTTAGCAAACAAAAAGGCATGGTAGCAGTGGAGGCTAACTTACATACAAATACTTTTTTATATATTAGCTAAAATTGAACTAAAACATTCACCTCAAAATCAGGACTTTCATCATTCAGTCACACTCAGATAATCAACACAAGGATATGATAGCACAGAGCCATAAATTTCTTAGCCTCAAAAACTTGGARCAGCTCAGAACGGACATTTCAGTCTGAGAAGACATTGCAGATTTCTTGAACAACATCCATCATAAAGATAATTCTCACAGATCATTTTCTAAATAGCTTTGAAAAATAAATGTGAGAACCGTAATTCATACATAGCTCATATTCTGAATCATAACTGTCCTCTCCTGAACTACTTGTTCACCAAACATTACTTTCACTCAATACCTAAGGGAACACCAATTAGAACGGCARCCAAAGAGGGGGAGGAACGTAAGACAAATATTCTCAAATTAGAAGTTGCCAAATTATACYCAAGGCAACTACGCAAGGTACTGAACTATCTTTGTGAGTAATTCCACCCACTCAACTCCCTCAGAGGCAGCCTCACTATTTCTGAAGGAAGTCTGTGTTTTCTGTAGTTTCCTAGAAATAATAAGATGTAAGAGCTGGATTTGTTGTAATCACAGGGGTAAACTGCACATGTTCCCCATCAATATTCTGTAAGACAGAAAATCGCCACCAKTGTTAGATGAATCTCTCAAGTGACAAGAGCTCATTTCTTCCCTTCTCAGTGCAGGTTTTCTCTGAGGAGAGAAACCTCACAACAAAAGCACAGCCACTGATGCAGAGCAGTCATTGGCAGGGCTCATCTGAGAGAAAGTCACACACACAATCCCATGGAGGATAATACTGCACAGTCCACAGACCATTTCTATTTAGCAGGGAGAATCACCCCTGCCTTCCCTTCATATGACAAGTGACAACAATGACACAAGGAACTCGGCCCAAGAGCGGATAGAAGCAGAGTCTGTCCTTAGGCTGACATGTGGCAATACCAACACAATAATTTTTCCTCCTGCATCATTGTTTCTCCCATAATCAATAACTAAACTCTCTGTGTTCAAATAGCCTTTTTGCAAGTCCTTTCTATTGTAAGCTCCTCTCCTCAGTTTCAGGAGTCATTTGGCCATTAGAAAAAGAAAATTGGGTTCAAAGCTGTAAAACAGYAAGTGTCATGTCAAGAACAAGAATTTGTAGCAGTTACTGTGACCTGACTGGTTTACTTATCAGTATCAAGTGCAACTACTAGTCCCCGAGATAACATTATTGAAATTCCAGCACTGCATGAACAACATGCTGCAACTTGTTTCCTAGCACACTTTATCACTAAGTAATTCTTACAAGAAATTCAACATGCTTCTGTTCAGAATTGGAGTGGTTTTACTTCACAGACTCTGAATTCAGYGTTCTAGAAGCAAAGTGCAGGTCAGTATCTGCAGGGAAAATAAACCTCCCCAATTTTGCAGGACAGAAAATTCCCAAGAGTGGAGCCACTGTATTTCGAGATTCACAAGTGACTGGAGCAAAGAAAATCAGTAAGTATTTTAATTTTTATTTGAGAGAATTATTTCTGATGATTGCCATTCATTTTTACTCTCCACAAAATGAGCCATAATCTGCCTTGAATTCATAAATGGAACTTAAAAACTAAACAGACCCCAAACACGTTCACTTTCTCAGCCAAGAAATGATTTAGACCGTGACATGTGCCCAAGAAGGAGCATGTCTGCAACAGTATTTCTCCTATCAATAACTGCATCTCTTTAAGAAATTCAATAAAATGCAAAGGAGAATGAAAATTAAAATTGGGGAAAGAGAGTATCCTGGGAAGGGAAGAGAGAACAAAACCATGCAGGCTTRTGCAGCCAGCCATCTGCAAAGCTGAAGGTTTCACAAAGAAAAAAAGCCTCTACTGTTYCTGAATCAATGACTTCCCATTTACAAGCGAGCTCTCTCTGAAAGAGATTCAAAATGGCTCTCAAGGAATTCATGCCAACTGTGAGGTCTGTTTTCTCAGCTCTATCCCCCTCCCCTCTTTCTTTCCCAGTCACAAGGATGTAAGTATTTATCAGTCCTGTACCCCTGCCAGCATACACTGGAACGAGTCAAAGGGACCTGGCACTGAATCACAGGGATTTGTGTTGCTAATAAATACAGCAGGCCCCATCCATTGTTGAYTAATTTTGACTGAAATCTAAACACCAAACAACAAACACTCTTCTGAACTGCTTTGGTACCCATTAGTTTGATGTGTTTATTAGACAAGACTGTATTCTTTCAAGTTTATTAACAACAGATTAGAGTATCTGCAAACAAATATAGGAGTTTTATTATTTAAAGGTGTGGGCACCRTACACTAACATCTTTAGGATCTGACAATACATAAAGCAAAATTCCCATATCAAACTGTACTTAGGGTGACCAAAAAATAATAATAATAAAAAAAAAACCTTGTTGAAGTGCAGCACAGTGCCAGCCCTTCACCTCTTCAAAAGTTTCAGCTCAGTAGATRCAGAAGACACCTCTGAAGTACCCAAAGACTAAAGATAAATTTAAAAACAAATAAACAAAAAAAGCAAACTGTGGGGGAACCATAGAAATTGCCTTAGTTTATAAAGGATTCATTGTAAATAGGAGAGCTTTGGTACCTCTGTAATACATTTTGCAGATAAAGAAATTCCTTTAAACTCCTTTTGTTTGCCAAATCAACATACAAGTATTCTAGCAGACCTCAGCAAAAACATCAAATCACTGCTACACCCCACAATTTTTCCTCCCAAGATTTATGCCTTTCACACAGKTGTCTACTGAGCTGAAGCACCCAGCAACAACCAAGCAAACTGTTTACAAACCATTTATTTGATAGTTAAACCTTCTAAAATGGGATCTGCTCAGCTGGAAGCAGCACTCTGGAAAGAGACCTGGGGATCCCAGTGTACAATGAGCTGTACCACAGGGAAGCTTGCCATGGGAGGAAAGACAGGGAACTGGGATAGTTCAGCCTGGAGCAAAGAAGGCTTAAGGGAGTTCCAGTGTTTWAATGGGTGGCTACAAAGCAGATGTAGGAAGGAAGATGCAAAAGGAAGAATGTGATTCCCTTTTTACAGGGAGTCATGARGAAAAGATGAGGGGTAATGGGTACAAGTTGATCCTGGGGTAATTCTGATTGGACACAAGAGAGAAAATTTTTCCAATGACAATAATCAGCCATCGGAATATTATCCACAGGGCAGTGGTGGACTCCCCAACATGTGACATTTATAAGATTCAGCTGGAGTGGGTGCTATACCATCTTGTCTGGACCATGTTTTTGCCAGGAGAATTTGGACCAGATTATCCTTGAGGTCCCTTCCAACCTGGTAGTCTACAATTCTATGATGATTCTCAAAACAAAATATGACAAACCAAAGAACCTCTCTGCTAAAAAAAAAGAGACAAGAGCTTTGACTAGGATGGAAAGGGTCACTGCAGAAGAAAAACACATACTCATCCATTTTCTAGTWACATTATCTAAGATTAAACAATAATAAGCAATTTTCCCTAATCTCTTGCTAAAAATAAAAAATAGCTTTTGTCTACTCTAATTTTAATTCATAGTCTGACAGGYTATATCAATATGCTTTTTGTTTCCATCCTAAATTTGATTTTAGTTMTTTCTCTTCAGACATTCACAAGCCTTTGAGTTTAGATGACAATAAATTAAAGTGCATCATTATAACTTAGATGGATGACAACACTAAATTTTAACACAATCAAGGATCAGACCRAGGACAGTTCAAAAGGAATAAAACAAAACCTTCTTTGTTTGATGCACTGAAGTCAAATAATGATTTCTGCCTCAAGGGAAGTATGATTCATAACCTTTAGCTGGCAATATTGTGAAAACACAAACTGCTACAGTTTGCATCTTAAAGATTTCAAACCCACCAAAATTCCAGTATGTGTATCCCCAAAAGACTGAGATGCAAAGATACAACTGCAGTTGCTGGAGATTTTAACACAGAAGGTCAGTGTGAGGTGTTGGAGCAACTGTGGGAGACAAGAGTTCAGACTCAACCCTGACTTAGACTTTGGRAATAGAATTCTTCTTCAACAACCTCCATATCTGAAAAGAAATTAATATTTAAAGGGTGATAATCTCACCYCTGTTTTCCATAGCATAATAATACACCCTTTATCCTTTTCTTTTACCCAGGCTAACATTTTTCTTTTCTACTACGATAGTCACAGTCAGATGTGTGCACTGAAGGGACTCTCATACCTAAGTCTTAGGTTACTCCAGTTAATTCAAAACTCAATGATAAGTAGCTAATAAAAAAGTCACTGTTTTCCAACAGCAGCAATCTTATGCTTCTAGCAGAAAATTTAGTTTCTTATAGTGCTGTTCTGTCACTAGTTTTATTAGAAATTTCTCTCTCCCCAATAAATAATTCTCAATAAACAGTGATGAAAAGTTTGCTCCACAGATCAAATAGTCAAGTACCCAAATAGCTTTTCAATTTAATGGGCTCTTTCAAGCATTATTTCAATGTGCCATGTTGTCATAACAATATTACAGTGCCTGTTACTTGACCATAAACTCATTCAAGAGGAAAAGTCTTGCTGATCTTACCAAGGCTTATTAGCCTTCATTGTAGATTCAAATATTATCATTTATAAATCTAAGGATRAAGAGTACCTAATAGAAACTTTATGAGATTGAGGGGTTGTTCATTTTACACTTTCCAAAATATTTGGAAATATTTTGGCAGAATATCTTCCTATTGTTTGGACAAACCTATCTTCACAAGCAGATATGAATGTCATTACAGGCAAGGGCTCATAGGAGGGCTTTACATTACTGGATTATTTAGTAGTGGGTTTTGCCATCATCTGCACTCTGGCTTTTATTTTACACAAATAATTTCATGCATACCTTTCTAAGAAGGTTGAACACAACCATTCATCCAATTTTTCTTTAGTTCTTTTCTATGCTCTGCTAACAGAGCCTGTAATTGCCATAAGTCTSTTTGAATTGAACTGGAAAATAATCTTTTCACATTTTCACTGGCACACAAACTACCAACTAAAGCTCACCATACACTAGTTAGATGTTTCCAAACAGCCATAAATTTAGTTTTAAAGTTTTATATCTCTCACTGATCTCAAATGAAATATTCTTGCTACTTCTTCCTGTATTATTCCAACATATTTATCTCCTATAAGCCAGGCCACTCAGAATCATTGGTCAATGTCAATTTTYCCATGAGTAGGAAAAATTCCCCGAAAGATTTCAGAAATCCTGCAGACTACATCTGTTCCAGTGATTGGAAGMATAAAGTCTTAAAAAATAGATCTTCTAAAGTTCTTTTGTTCAACCATGTTCTAGGATCTGCTGCAAGGTTGAGAGGGAGCAATATATTAAAAGTCAAGCACCTCATCAGGTTTTTCAAGGAATTTCCAACCCAGGTATCTTACCTTCAACTAGTCTTGCTTCGAAAGCCAATACAGTGAGAGAGGAAAGGAAGATCAATAACCAAGTCAGCATGGGAATACTGATCTATTAATTATGACAAAATACTTGGATGAAGAGCATTGCACATCAATAGTCTCGTGGAGGGGAGTGGGGACAGGTTCACATGAAGGATTTTGATTGTTCAAGGTACCCAACTGCCTTGATAACAGCAGCTATTTGGTTTAACATTATCAGGAATTATATCCCCTTTCCTAAATTCTTACCCAGCCRCCTGACTTCTTCAAGCACTACTTTAATTTTCTTCCTAACAAAATCAGTGAAGATGCYAGACTAACCTTGAACAACAGGTGTCTAATAGTCCCCTCTCTAATGGATGAGAAAGATACTAATATGTTAATCTGAAGACAGTCCCATGAAGCAGAAGAATTCTCACTGCCTTTTAGCTCTAAAGATGGAATTTTATGGGTTTTTTTCCTGTGCAGGTCAATTTGGTGTGCACAGCATTAATTTTGAAGGAAGCTAACACTGCTAATGAAGGATTTTCCACATAGCACAAARGAAGCATTTAATTACATTTGGGCCTGTTGAGCCCAAAGCCTAGTAAAACAAGTCAAAAGTGAGTTGAGAATAATAAAACAGCATCTGTGTTTCRCTCTGATTCCCTGAGTGAGATGGGGAATTTGCATAACATTTTAATGTAGAGTAAAACTGCAACTCTTGAGGTTAAGTTCTTTCAGCAACACACTAATGAGACAAACACCTTACAGCTAACCCTACTAATGATCCTATGTAAAAATTTAAATAGGGATAGGATTAGACAGGAAATTCCTCTTTTGCATGGTGAATTAGGAAGATCTAAAAAGATCTGCAGTGCCTGCAGAGGCATTGAAATTACAGCTCAGATACAAGAAATACTGAGCTSATTATGCCCCTGAGATGGTTACTGTGGTGCTTCATTCAATGCCGAGGCTATAAATGCTCATTTTTAGACTCTTGTTTCCAGGGACAATTCACATGTCACTTGTTTCATACTTACATGTCTCCTATGGCTATATTTCCACATGTGTTCCTTTCTCAGATTAATATATTAATATCTACAACTTCATATCCTTTTAGGACTCTGTTTACTAAACTCAGTAAATGTTTAATAAACCTCCAATATGTCCCATAYAGTCTTGTGTTTTTAAGCCACTGGATAGAAATTTGTAGCTATAGAAAAGGCATTTACATCATCCAGCATTCTCTTGATAACTGCTGTGAATTAATTCACTTGGTTATTATCTGTTCACAAAATGATCCCAGTTTTTRTTTATTTGCTGAGACCAACAAGCATTTTGTAGAAACCGGTACTAAAACTGGCTAACATGTAGTTTTTTACTTGCTTTCAGAACAAAAAGACACTGATAATTTCGATTTCTACCTTGAAAAAATCTTTTCCTGAATCACAAACTGTGACAGCTGAATTTTGTCAAGCTCATTTTATTTGGCGTTTCTTTGCTCAAAAGGGGATTTGAAGACCATCTTCCCAAATCTGTCTTGGCATACCCCTAACCAAAGAAATAGAGGATTTGCTAAATGTTGTTGCTAATGTAATAGAGGATTTAAACTATGTTTAAAATCGTTTTCAATACTTTAGTTGCAGGTTCTAACTCCTATACTGAAGATAGTTTTCAGCATTTGGTAATGACTGTTCTAGTTTCTGTACAAAGACACAATTACAAATACTGCTCCCACTGCAGATTATTTTGAGGCAATTAGAAAAAAGAAAAAAACAACCACCACACCACACCAGCCCCAAAACCCCCAATCTCTCACTATAGGATTATTTGGAAGTAAGGTTAATCAAGTTGTCCAAGTTATCAATGTCTCTCACAGAGCTGCCCAGAATCTGCTTTACTGGGAGGGAAGGGACTTGAAGTCATTTTTGGTCACCAACCAATTTCCTCTACAGAACATTTCCAGGATGGCGTCACACAACTGACTGCAGTGGGGTGGACTCAACAGCCAAAAGCAAGGGACAAAACCAGAAGCCCTTCACAGGGACTAAGTAAATATTCCTATTTAATAATTTCAGCCACCACTGACATACTGTGTTACCCAGGCAAGTCCATAAAGAGACAGTACAGYAAATGCTTTAGTATGGAAGTACAGKTTTMTTTTTAAACAGAAGATTCTTGTCACTGCYTTTTTCTGCCTGTAAAAACAGGCTGGGTAGTAATGCAATATGCTACCTCAGTCTGGAAGAAAAAAAGGAAAACTTGGAATTTCATCCAGCAGTGATCTGTCATTTATATGGTCTCCCTCTGGGTCTAATACTCTAATGACATTCAGAAAGACAGTTCAATAAAAATATGGAAGCTGAGGCTGTATCACAAATCGTACTTCACAAGCTATCAAACTTCAGACCTCTACATTTCAATTAATCACAATCCATCATATCATTTGTACACTGGAAAAGGCATTTTAGACTCCATATCAGTCACCATAATTAATTTAAAGAATTAGTGTCATGACAGGCAATATAATTAAAAGAAACAGGCTTAAAAAGAGTTGGAGGGGAAGGTTGTTGGGTTTGAGTTTAGGGGGTTTTGTTGGTCTTTTTTTWAACAATGTCACCTTCCAGTAACTTTCCTGTTTCATCCTATTCCATCTCAGCCTTGGAGGTTACAGACTTTGCTTCAAAGAATTTCTTGGCACTCTCATAGTCATAAAACAAATATTCTATAACTTCCAAGATCAAACACACTTTGGCGGGATGCAAAATAGCTACCTCTGCTCCAGTTCAGCCAGACGCGCTTGTAAAGGATTGAATTTTTGCCTCTGCACCTGAGCAGTACATGATATATCATGAAATATGCAGGTCTTCATTATGGTTCCCTTTCAGATGTACTGCCTGTCCTTCCCTAGAATTGGAGCCAACATCTATTTGAATGTGTTTTTCCAAGAAGGAAAAAGGATCTATAAGATCACAGGATCTATAAGAACCTTTGGTACTGCTGGAACTCATAGAATGCCCMATTTCAATATTATAAACTTTGATTTTAATTTGCATTCCACTCTCATGGGAAGAGATTGTCTGCTAAGGGTTATGTGCCAAAATGCTGTGTTTTTTGAAGGCAGGACTTCTTATTTTGGAAGAATCTTTCAGATTTAGAAAATCATAGTAGCTGTGGATTTGCAGTAAGAGTCAAGGGGACAGAAGTGATACCAGCACAAGGAAAAGCAGGTATGAGTAAAGCCTGTTTGCCTTCAAATATAAATATCTCCTCCTCTCTTTGTTTTCTCGGTAAAAAGTGGACAGACAGAAGTAAGTGTAAGGATGAAAGGCAGTTAGAAGCCTTAGTATTAAGGGGGGTGGGGGGAAATAAAAGGGGACTGAAGAAAACCCAAGCAAAGAACATAGGCTTTTCCAGGAACTGAATCCACTGSCATCTCAAGAGTCCTTCTTACAGACATGATTGCACTTAAAAGACACACACACAAGCTTCAAGATGAAACAGCAAGATTAGCAGAAGTCTTCCCGAAACACTGAATTTCCTACTTCAGAGTCAGAAGGAAGAGAGAGAAATAGGATTTCTAAGTCATTCTACATTATCTTCTTTTCTCTACTGCCACCTAAGTCTGGGCCGAGTAAAGGTAAACACGAAATAACAGAACTCTCCTCCCACTCCTATGGAAGGTACCCAGACTCACTGGGTGAGGTGGGGTCCTAATATTACATCATGATTTATGTAAATCTTTCTGTTTGTCTGGCCTTAAATACCAAAGACACACATGTTARTTACCAAGTAAAATTACCAATATTTAATGCAGAAAGTCTAAATATTTGGACTATTACAGTAGCTTGACCTTTGAAAAGCAAAAATATTTCAACTTTGTAACATAAATTGAAATCAGAATCATCAAAGCTAAATATTTTTAATGAGGGAGTTTATATTTGCACACACAKATGTGTGTGGATATACACATAGACATACATCTCCTCTAGTTCTTCCAAAGTACAAATTCAGAATTTTGTTCTATAGAAAACGATGACTTAGAACAGAAACATTTTTCAAGTTTCCAAACTACCACAAAACTCGAACACCRGCTCCCAGCACAGTTCCTGCAGTAGTAAGTGCCATGGAAAAATAAAGCAAGAAAATTCACAAGTTAGTATTCAAAGCAGGGCTTGAAAAACATGCAGCAAATGAGTCACAGGCCATGTTAAGGACAAAAAATAGAAAACATAATATAGAATTCAGTARGCACTGATATTCTCAATGATGTTGGAATTGAGGAATTTGTAGAGGGAAAGTGTGGGCTAACAATTCTGGCATTTTGCAAATTATTGCAAAGTAAAGCATTCAAATGTTCTTGAATACTATTTGGGAGCAAGAATACAGACTCAGAAGGAAAAAGCAGATTGATGCTATACTGACCAGTTTATTCTCTGACTTCTATCACTTGCCAACATAGTTTAACAATGCAACTTAACAATGCAACTATAATATGACTTCCTCTATACACTTATCAAGGCAACAAGGTACAATTTGATATAGATTATTAACTTGTCCTTACAGTTTGGAAAATTGATATACAGAGGTGAGGCAAGTTGCCTAAGGTTAAAGAAACTGAGCAAGCAAGAAAATATTCAGTTTTCCTGAAACCAGAGATYTTAAATGGGATTTAGTGCTTTGCCACTTATCTATCACATTAATATTAAAACTCCATTTTCCCCTCATGGTTACTGCTTCACTTATCTATACACCATGCTAATAAATAGGTTTTACATGTCAGGAGGAACTCAAGGATTGCCAAAGGGAATGATAACAAATTTAGTGATAATCAGACTTAATAAYCAGCATTAGGGGAGGAAACAGGATGGGACAGGGTTGGATGAGAGGTCTCCGTGCTCAGGTGAACTTGCTCTCCTACATTACAAGCTTTCTTCAGAGTACACTGACAGGAACTTCAAGGCAAAATCATAAGGTGATTCTAAGGAGAAACCAGACTCTGACAAAACCATCCAACCTTCTATGTGCAAATATAATCATCTTTCTTTATTACAGGAACAGCCAAAAATACTGTGAGTCTGTTTTAATGAGTACCCAGCAAACAAGACAGTCTTTTCACCCAAGAAGTTTTTAACACAAATAGAYAAGAGACAGCAGGCAGGGCAAGTACAGAAAATTGTTCATCCTGCCAGCAGCTCACAGTAGCWGAGGACCACAGTCTGGTCATTTCTACTGAAAGTAAGCACCTTCTTTCCTGCTTTCTTACTTATTTTATGGAACCACACTGTTCTGCATAGAAGTTCTCCAAAAGATCACAAGCAGAGAGCTGCTGACCTTCAGCCTGCCTCGGCCCACCCTCAYTGCAATCCCTCAGAGACCTCTATCAGAGTGATATCCTTCATATTTTGTGGTGTATGACAATGAAWCCCAATACTCTGTCTCTTCAGTATTCTACATTTCCCCGTAGCCTCATTCTTTGCAGGAGCTATGGAAGCTCTGAAGAGGCAACTGGCATTTGAATGAGAGAATATTGAAAAGGTCAGGGCTGTACAGCACAAAGCAGTMATGCACAGGGCACACCAGCTATCGAAACAACTTTTCCATAAATCAAACATTTAGAAACTGTGCTTGAAGGAGTTCAAGATGTGGCCAAGCAAGGCTGGCTGGACATCCTCCTAAAATGGCAGATTATGAATCTACACTAGCTATCACTTTTCATCTTTCAGAAGTATCCTGATCCTAAATGCTTCACAAGCAATAGCCCKGATTTAACAAGATCACATCAAAGTCAGTATGGTTCCTGGCTGCTGATTAACTCATTCTGAGCCAATAGAATTGAGACAAGACCTAAAATAATAAGACCTTAAGTAGGGATCATTCCACCTGCATTGAATATTTCTGTCTCTGGGGTTTTGAAAAATAAACAGTAATACTTYACAATGGGAGCTTAGCAAGTCATCAACATTGGATTTAGACAGATTATATGACAAGATAGTTATTCACATGAACTCTGTCACTATCTTTTTCCACTGTCTGYATGTGTCTCTTCAATCTCTCACAAAATGGACTGAAAAAAACAGATTTCAATAGAGAAACAAACTCTAAGGCATAAAAAATTTATTCCTCATTCTTCACCAGTTCTTTTTCTTCATTAAGAGCAGTCACACACGTGCACCTCTCACCACCCCCTCCTCTCACTATTTGTCTTTTCTCATCTCTCTTGGTCTATTTTCTGCCCAATTGTCAGAGATAAAATAATCTCTATAATTCCCTCTGCCTTAACCATTCGTCACTTATTTTTCAGCAATATAGTTTCTTCTCCTGCCTGTCCCTTTTGAGTTCCCTTGCCATCTGTTACTTGTCTTGAATGCCTTCAGAATTGGTTTTTTTCAGTATATAGAGTCTCCTTTTTTCTGCTATTTTGGAATTTAGACCACGTAGCATTGGCAGTTATTTAACTCTTGCAAAGCATAAACAGCAAATAGAGGTCTTGTAAAAGACAGWAAATATGACAAGTAGTATTTTATTTTTAATCACTACTCAGTGGGTACATTTAATACCATTTGCATCTGTCAGATTTGCAAGCTGAGGCAGGTGAGGCAGAGGTAAAAGGTCAATGCTCCTTATTTCGATAGAAACAAAGGGAGCCTGATTTCTTTTATAGATTTTATGGGACTGTCATTCATAACTCAATTCAACATGATGTTTATTTGTTTCTTTTCCCATTTCACCTCCTCAGTGTGGTGGCTCTGTAAAACAAACCTGCCAAATGCTCTCCTCGCCCTCAACCCTTCTCTAGCTGTAAACTGAATGTACTGCACAAAACCATTCTAAATAAAGCTAGSGCCTATTCAGTAGAAAGATCCATGACCAATTAGAATGCTTTGCATTTCCCTTGGCTTATATGAATAGCAAAATGAGAAAAACAAACAGAAAAGATAACTATGCTCTGTTAAAAGATAATCCCTTAGTATAATAATTGTCTAGCAAGTCTGAGTGCCTCAGCAGGCAGAAATCCAGTCAGCATTCAGTAATTATGTCCCCATTTATTTATGAGAATTATGCTCTGCCATCGCTTCAGGCCGTTTAGAAATGCTCCTATTCCCCAAGGCTTCAGCTATATTTATAATGCAGTATCCCCCACTATTTTCCCAGTGTTATGGCAACAAAGAATACAATATTTAGAGAGCTATCAAGTTCTGACAAGGCCAGGCAGCCGTCTCTGCATCGCCCCGTCACACTCACAGGGAGCAGGACGGGTGTGCATGTGAGAAGGCGCATGTGCCTCTCACTGTGCATGGTGCACGTCAGCCAGGCCTGCAGGAACAGCAGGCACAGAAAAGACACAGCAGCAGCATGGAGGAAGGGGACTAACAAAACTGTGTTTGTTTCGTCTTTAACCCTCCTGGCTCGAGGCACTTAATCACAGTATAGATTAGACTGTGCTGACTCATTTGAAAAAGAACCTGAAATTCAAGAAAGCTCACTTCCTTCCTACTTTTTTTTTTTAATGATAGAGTTAGGCTTGACTCACAAGGTCATTGAAAGCTACAGAAATATTTCTTTCCACCTCAATAACCARGAGACTCCTATGCATGCTTCCACATCTTTTAATGATTTTTCTACACATCAGTAAACACAGAAAGGTTGGGACCTACCTGACCAGGCTCCATGTGTCTAAMAAATATGTTTTTATCGAAATGGACTTTCAGTTCTTGCTGCAATTTCAGTTTTCCAGCGCATTCACTTTGCACCAGCCAGCAGAACAGAGCCCTTTCTCACATTGCCATAGTCCCGGCCAGGAGACTGGAAGGTTTTATTTTCTCATTCAAGCTAACTTCTGGAAGTAATTACTATTAGATGAAACCAAAGTTCAACTGAGCTGTTAAGTGCTCCACTGAAAGTTTTCCAAAATTAGCATCTGTCATGAGTCCTAAGACTTGATAAAGATTCACTGAAGACTGTGCTTCCACAACAGTGCTGCTCAGTTACTGCGCTGTCAGCAGTACCACAGATGTGTTGCCACACCGCCAGTTCTAAAACCTACTAGAAGTGGGTGAGGGAGGAATTTATCTTCCTTTTGGTGTGCTACACATATGTGCACACATTAAAAAAATGTCACTSTGCCATACCAGCACTTACTATATACAAGGAATGACACAGAGCAGGAGCATCAGGGTTATTGCATGCTCACATCCCACCCCTCCTTTAAATGTTCTCCATTTCCAGCAAAAATATGGTATTCAACYTTCATAGGCAAAGGAAATTCATGCMCAAACTTCTGCTCTTACMCAGCAATGTATCTCATCGTGTTTGCTTCTATACATCTAGTACAGTGAATACAAAGAATGGGAATATATTTCTTTGGTATGGAGTACTGAGATATAAAATGCCTGTACACTTCTTGAGAACTTTAAGAATTTTTCCTGGACAATCATAAACCAAATTTTAGAATCTATTTTTCAAGCCTCTTCAAYACACTTTGTTGACACCTTAAAGCAAAGGAGAAAAAATAAAAGGGCAAGGAAAGAAGGAGAAGAGGGATATACCAATGGAATTGAGCAGCTGGGTATGTAGTTCTCATCTGGATCTGAGTACGCCCAGATAGACTCCAAGTGCCAGTTGTTCAGTAAGCTGGATAATAGATCTAGCACAGGAGCACAAGACCTACATACAAGGACTAAGACTTCTACCCTCAAGAAGTGGACTGTAAGCACAATTTTTCTAAAACCACTAAGCAAATAACAAACACCCAGCTCTATGAGCAAGTGTGCAGATCTGAGCACAGCTCTTTCAGGTTACACCACTCCACCAGTCTGCTTTCACCCAACTGTTTTGTTTGGTTTTTTTTTAAATTACTATCTACCATTGTCTGAAGGAATTAACTGTTTGAATTATCAGGGAGGAGGGGGTTTGGTTACWTCCAGCTTGTATAGAAGACTCATTACCCTCTTGTTGTGGGTCCCCCATTTGGGTGCAGACTCCTTCCACAAGGAAACTGAGAACGGCCCACATAGTCTTTCTTTTAAGATCTGCCTCACAGTAGGAAACATTGGCCTCTGTCCAAGCCCATGATTTACTGTAACCTTCCAAAGGAACATCCAGTTGACTGGAGCGATTTATTAGCCATGCCAAAAAACAAAGGCAGGCGATATTTCTGGCATGTTCTGTTTCCAAAGGCCCAAGCATAATAGGAGAGATTAGGCCTCTGTTTGCTATTTCCACATACAGAACCTTAGACATGTTGTTCMGTTCTCTGAAGCTTATTTGTAGTTCAACATTTTTGATGTGACTYGCTGATGTGTCAGAAAATGAAGCCTCATCACTGGAAGGAAATTTTTGTTATCCTCCCAAGTWAGAAATGCAAATACATTTGGTCATACAAGCCTTATTGTACACACCTTCTCAAATACAGAAATCAYTCTAACTTCTATAGAGCCAAACCTGAAGCCTCCAAAGGCTGAGAAAATTACTTCTTAAAAACTTAATTGGAATACATGGAAATGGTCAGTAATTCAATACACAGACACATATAAGTGGCATGGAATGTGCAGCAACATAAGAAGTTGAAGCCTTGTTTTTATTCCCAAGTAACTCAGTGTGAATTGCTATCCAATGGGTTCTGATCAGCACAAATATTGGTGTCAACTGGCATAAAAAGTTTTTTATTTCTGTTCATCTCTTCCCTCTTCCTCCCTCATATCTCATCAAGGAACTCTTGATACTTTGGTTGGCACACTTAGATTCTCTGAAGTTGKCCCTCACACAGAAACATCCACCTTCCAGAAGCTTTCCATGTGATAACCATGAAAACAGCAAAATGAAGTGGAAAACAATCAAACACAGTATTTTTCCATACCACTTGCTAAAGTCATGCAGTAGACACATATAACTAAGAACTACTTTATATTATCTCCATAGTAAAATTTCACAAAGTATTGTGACAACAAACACACTCTTTATCAGATTTCATGCCATCTTATTCAGTTGCAAGTGGGTCATGCTTAATCACCATGTTCCAGAGAACAGAACTTACTCATCTAAGTTGCTTCACTTCCATTAGCTGACCATATTAACAATATGTACAAAAGCATCAATGAAGTGCCTGGATTAATCTGTGGGACAAAGATAAAAACATCTCAAGTCCAAGCTCCTACATTAACTGAAAAGCCTGAGTGAAAACTAAACATGCTTGGAGTTTCAGTGTGTCAAAAGAATCAACAATTAAATTTTACTTGTAAATTTGTGCTYTATCACTGCCCCAAATCTTTAGATGCAGAACTCTGTCAGATGAAAAAATGCTGGTTTTAGACATGCTGAGCTCAAGAAAGCAGAAAACAAGCACAAAGTAAGAAATAAAAACAATAACCCAAAACATAATTAAAAATTTTAAAGAGACAGCACAAATGATGAACACACAAGTCAGGCTTGGTTAGAGGGATACTTAAGATGCAGGATGTGCTTCTTCATCTCACCATTCGTGATTACAAACCTCAACATCTGGCTCTCAGAGTAGATGCAAATTTGATGGCAGATGTTTGCAAGAATCACAGAGGACTGTTTTTGTAGTTAAAAGTGATTAAGGCAAGTTGTTAATTTTGCCACATTTTTGTCATCTTCCTATTTTGCGCCATTACTCTTCTGCCTCTTATCTTGTCAGTCTTGAACAGGACAAGCCATTTGGCAATGGCTTACTCAATTAAACCTACTCCAAAAGTGCCCTCATCACCCTAAATTCCTAATCTTTCCATGCCTTCTCCACTTYCAATTCAGAGATCACAGATTATATACAAGGCCACCTCATATATTTTTGTATGTGAAGGCTTAGCCCAGATGTGACCATGGAGATTGAACCTCCATGGCATTTTGCCCTGGTGGCTGCCTCCTGCCCTGCAGAGTGATGMCTCTCCAGCATCTGTGAAACAAGAACCTGCTAAAGCTTACCTGAGAAGCCAAAGGGTGTCAAGAACCCCTTCTCTAATCCCACCCCAATGAATCCACACCCAGGATATAAACCATTCAAAGTGACACTTCCCATATCATTCTGTCRGCATTAATATTACTTTCCTCCTTGTTCTGTGAGTAGAGGCTTTTGGAGAAATGGCCCCTGCAATCAAAAGTCAGTTGCTAATACCACAACTTTCTTCCAGCCTCAAGTCTTCTTTCATTTATGAGTATCTGTTTCCAGGCCAGAAGAAGTTTAATTTCACACAGTATAAAATGGACCAAGGTGAGATTGGGATGSGGCAYTWAACAACCTGGTTTAGTGGAAGACCCTGCCTGTGGCAGAGGGTTGGAACCAGATGATCTTTAAGGTCCCTTCCARCCCAARCCATYCTGGTATWCTTYCTATTGCCAAGAGCTTGTCTGAATTTTGGGAGCCTGATAATACCCATTYCCATACTTCAACCTTAAAGAAGTGAAAGAGTGCTAAAGTTGTCTCAGCTCATACATTTCAGTTTTGAATGAAGCTTTTGACAAAGTAATCAAAGGATGCTAGACACGAGTTGGTGCTAGGAAATAAGGACACCTCTTTCCCTGTCCTTTTTTCTTTTTGCGTGTTTTTGTAAGAGTGTCTACCTTCACTCCCTAAACAAGCAAACCCATTTGCAAAACACTCTATGCCAAAAGGGCTAAGCAGTGTTTGGAAATCTAGCCCTCCACATCATTCACAACACTGCCCTTTGCTTCTTCATTCACGAGGGGCCTATTTTGATCAATTTTTCAAGCAAACACCTCAAAGTCCAGTCCAGTCCCACTGCAGATAACCATAAATTTTAGCCAGCTTAACATCCTGAGCTGCACTTGAATTCATAACCTACAGGCAGATGACTTCATACRCTTTACCAATCCCGCACACCATCTGGTCCCCACTTGGCACTGCCTTGTAGGAGCTCCCTGCCCTCTGGCTCTCGCGCAGCTGTTGTGTTCATAGCCTCAGAACTAAACAGAATTTCTGCTTCTGCTGTGATTATCTCTAACTCTGTTGCTACTTAATATGCCTCCTAAYATTTCCAGGCACCATGACTCAAGTCGGTTTCAACAATGTCCTACAGACATACGGCAAAAAACAGCAAATTTTCCAGAGAGTAACAAAGAGCACCCAGATATCAGATTTTCCAGATTTTCCTTTCTAGCTGCATTGGAAATGAGCTCTGTTTAAGTCTCCTAATTTTGTGGAAACATGCAATGAATTTCTCTGGATTTCAGATCTGGCTATTTTGTCTTTAAAGTGCTTACCACAGACACCCTGATCTTTGCAGAAACAGCGGGAACATATCCCAGGCTAAAGTCACAAGACCCTTTTCCTTCAGCAGGAGGCTAACACAACTCCTACTTTCCCAATAAAATGGCCTGAGGCACATCTTGGAGCAGTACCTGTTCCATGCAGGAGAGGGCAGCGATATACACGAGTGCACACTTGGCAAATAAATTGGCATGCATTTGAACACACYTCCTTTGAGTGCCTGCCTCCCCAGGAGGTTCAGTGCTCTTCATGATCATGTAGTTAAGCCAACAAGAAATTCCATTATGGCATAGGGTGACTTCAAGATGAATGCAGATAGAGTGATGYTAAAGGAATCAAAGGTGTAGGGCTGAAAACCAATTGCAAAAGGCACAGGAATGCTAGTGGGAGAAACAGGTTCCACAGTCTGGGAAAAAGAGTTCCACAGAAATTTATGCTTTCTTTAAGAGCTGACAGAATAAAATTTTATTTAAATATAGGCACCCACAAACATAGGATGGGAGAAGGGAAAAAGAAGGAGGTTCCTAATGTGTCCCAAGTTGAAATCTGCAAGCCACTTTTGTCACTGGACTCTGTAGGACTTTGGCATCTAAACACCAGCATGTATCCAAACCTGGGGCATGTTTCAACAGGAAGTTAGTGACACTGGAAAAATCTAAAAAGACTTCCACCAAATMCTCTGTTTACTAAACTTTCATGAACATCTTTACTCTATTTTTGGAAAACATCCCAACTTCTTCCCATAGCAGAAGTATTTCCTGGAGACATTCATTTGGATTACAGCTTTTTCCTATTTGCATGGAACTCACAGAGAAAACCTGAAGACAAAAATAATATTCTTTAACATAAAACACCAGAAATTTAAGAAGCATGATTTCAACTGGACTACTTTACAAACAAAGGAGCAAAGATGAGCTAAATCAAGCAAACATTCTGCAGGCATCTCTGGTGTGCCCAGTACAAGCACCACCAAGATATATTTAATACATACCTTACAGCAAATYTGCAGTCATTCATTTAATAACGAATTTGTACTCAATCAGTTCATAGATAAAGCCTCACAGGTGCACTGAGAAGCCCAGCACATCCCTCAAAACCTTCTTAATGGTACAGTTTCACAGCTGGAGGAGGCAGGAAAACCCAGCACCCAGGASTGCTCACCTAATTGGTAGAACAAAYRCTGCCCTTGAGACAAACCTGTTCTGCACAACTCAAAAAAATGTCACTCAAAACAGGAAGCAAAATTGGAGCTGCTGRTGTTCACCTACCTTGTACATGGGCACAAAGCTGAATGGCATACAGGTAGGTGAATATTTAAGCTAATGTAAACAGCTTACTCATTTAAAACAAAAATATAATAGAACAAAAACCAAAAACAACCACCAGTAAAAGGATACAACGAAAGAGCAGCTCAAATATGCGAAGAGTACACAAAAAGATCTCTATTGCAGCAACTAAACTGTGGTAACTAGAGCTGTATCAACAGTACCTCTTAGTGGCCACAGTAATCTGCTACCAAAAAAGAAGGAGGAATAAAAAAATAAAAAAATAAAAAAAAAAAGAAAAAAAAATTATGGGTGGAAACATAAGGGAACTAGTGAAAAAAAAAAGAAAAATAGAAAAGTAGAAGGACTTGGTACCCTACCCTGGATTAATCTTGCAGACATTGATCTAAAGATAGTGGGGTTTTCCTCTTCATCTTTTAAAGAGATGTATGCACACAGATATCACTCAGCTGATGTTCTATGTGCCACAAGCCCAAACTTTCCACAAGCCCTCCTAGCCAAACCTTACCCTGGCCTTGCAAAATCATATTTAATATGCTTAAAATTTGTACTTACTGGAAACAGTTCAGATAWGTAAAATAAGATCCAAACCAAGATAAACAAATTTCAGATTTCTTTCCATGTGGGCTGAGGAGGGGGCAAATGGTGAATGGGATACATCTATCCATTTACAGTGTGTCTAGACACATAGAAATAATGAAGTATATTTTTGACATCCCTGTGCTTCACTTCTGCAAGCTGTGAAAGACCGCCAGAGAGCTGGGGCACTAATTTGTRACTAGAAAAAGTGGAATCTGAAGATGACAGAGGCAGGGGTAGGGAACACTTTGCCTTGTCCTGCCTGGGGCATCAGTACACAGATGATRAAGCAGGAGGCAGAGCCTCCAGAGCACACTGCTCAGGCAAAGTTCATAGGCATAAGGGACAAAGAATACACTGGCTATTTTGGGAAGATTGTGAATGTACACTACATTACAATTAAAGTAATGAAGAGGGGAAACAGTGTGAGCTCCAAGCAAAATCTTCCCAGATGTAGCCACATAATTACTGGAAGATACGGAATTAAAGTCAAGCCTGCTGCCACTCTCTGCCTCATCAAGACAACCCAGGATACCCTTTCCCAGTGTTATCACAACAACTTCCAGACTTGTTAAGTTTAACATTTGATCAATTTGATACAGAAATAAGCAAGTTGACTATTGGCTAAGTTAAAGTTAGTATTTCTGTGGAAAATAGGAGCATTCAAATGTCTTCTACCTATCATTTAACTGGAAGCTGGAGTGCTAAATTACCTCTGACTCTACCTCATGCCTGTAAATCTTCCAGCCAGTCATTAACTGCCTGGTAAAGGACTGGCACCTCATATATTGTCACTTAATTATGCTATGCTACATTGGGCTTCCTAGGAGGCACTCATTTAGCACAAAAACACCTCTAAAGAAAACGATGTAGACAGACTGCCCGAGCCAGGGACGATGAAGAATGCTGCTGACAGGGGAATAGAAATGACAACTAAAACAGCCTTTGGAACGGAAGGAGAAACCGTAGCGACRGGGAAAAAGAAACCAAGTATGGACATTTGAACCATCAGATAAACAGCAGCTGACAGGACATTTTAGATCTGGAAGGAGGGGGCAGAAGAGGAGGARGAAAAGTGCACCAAAGTGGAAATAGAAAATTACCCTCCTGAATGAACGAGATGTGTTTGGAATGAGTCACAGGGGAAGGCGAGTGCAAACATCAGCAAGTTGAGAAGCTGACTGCGCGGTACCTTGCTCCTGAACCCAGTCCTCAGAAACGAGAGACGGCTGAATAAACACAATGAGAAAAACAGCCTGTTCTCACTTCCTACCTTTGCCATGCTGAAAGGAAAATGCTTTCTGGGCACAGCCCTACAAGCACAGGGAAGCTACCACCACATAGGCAAAGAACATTCAACATCTCAGAATTGTCCTTCCTTCTTCTCACTCTTGAGATGCTTCARTCTTTCTTGCTATGGAAGGAAAACCAACCCTGCTCCTGTACAACACCCACTGTCTTCAGGACATATTGCCAAAAAAATCCAGACCATATCAGAGAGGGATATAAAACAATATCAACACTGCCACGTGGCAGTAACACATACACACACACACACACACACACACACACACTTCCCTCAGCCACTAGAGCCACTGTGGATGCTGCTGTGGATGGAGTATTTGCAAAGCAGTCTGTGGGAAGTCAGAACTGGATCTTTTGCTGTTCCACAGCCAAGAAGGATTTGAAGTATTTGTGATAACAAATGGCTGCAGCAGAAGCTTTCCTCCCCTCCCCTTTGTAAACATCAGCATTTCTCTCAGTCCCAGTGAGATCTACCAGGCTGGAAATCACCACCCTTCAAAGCACAGTTGCAACTGTTGTGCTTGGCAGCTTTACACTTAACTCTGGTGTCATTCAGCTACATCCAGTCACTGGACAAAGTCAGGAATTATGTGGAAATTGCCAGTGATGGCTAACATACAAGCAGTATCTTGTTTCCCCACAAAACCAAGCTGTCATGTGATTTTACCAAATTTAGGGTGGTGCAAATCAAGGTGGAAATTTAGGTTCAGAACCTAAACTGCATATACACATATCCCTAACTAGATTGAAAAAATGATCGCAATTTTTTCCCCCGATTTGTGATTGATAGGTTGACAGTTTCTACTTGGGAAGAAAACCCACTTCCTAAGCAAACACAAATAATGTGGCASCAAATGAGAAACTTGGTTTGCCTCGTATTTTTCTTTGATTCATCTCCTGAAGACTGATCAGGAAAAGCCTGTTTTGAATCCATGGATAACAAGGAATTAGGGACACAGCTTTCCTATACAAAACTGTATGTTTACTATCATCACTGCAGATAAGGAGCCTCCTCAGTACTGGCGATATTTGCTGCATAACTTTGAGTTACTACCTGCGCAGTGAAGCAGGCACTGTTAAACATGCAATTGCATTATCTGCTACTGAAATAATTACTACAAATGGTGCTTAAAGGATCTCCAAAAGATGAGGCAGCACTGGTGTGCGTTCCTCCGAGCTGAAGAAAAGAAGTGACTTGAAATCTATCCTTTCCCTTTCCTTATCTACACATCGCTTTGCCAGCAAAGGTCAATTACATGCTCACAAACAACCAGCTCATAGAATYTGCACTATTAGCGAAACCTTAGTCACCAGTTCCGGCTGCCTGCAAGTACGAAAAGCATCAGCGCTGCAACCCTGAGTTAGAGCTGGTCAGGAAATTATACCCCCACTTCCCAACCCACACAAAAGCATTTTAGGAAAATGAACAATTTCCAATTTAACCGGAGTTTCCAGTTTACATGCAGAGTTAAATTTTGTTTGGTTTTGGCAACTAAGCCCTTTTCTCAGTTCACTAAGTTTTAGTGTTTTTTGAAGACAGCCTAGAAATTCAACCCAAGTGGAAAGTTTTCATTTAAGTTTTTCATTTCATCAGAAAGTTTATTTCTCCCATCCCACAGAATTTTGACCAAATTAACCAACCAGCCTCACAGGAAACAGCCCTTTCAACATGCAAGACTTCTACYTTCTTACTTAATTATTATACACTCGGTTCACACTACACTGCTCACATCCAAAACTCAAAACACTCAATGTTTATCCTGGACTTTTTTTTTGTAGTATTACTTGCAAAGGATGAAATCAATTTGTAAACCTTATTCTAAACTAGTACAAATACGTTTTGAAACATTCATTGTAAATGTCATGGAACAATGCTGGTACCAACATTCTGGACAGCTTTTTACATGTACTAACAGTACACAAATTCTGAGGAGATTAGCATCTCACTGCAAACTTAAAGGCAGATGACAAGGCTTCAAATAAATTACAGCAGCATAAATCTGTACTGTTTTCAGGTCACTGAGATCTCTGGACACACCCAAGGGTTGTCTTTGTTTTTTTTTTTTATAGGGAAAGAGAAGAAAAATTCACACAAAGGTGGTGCACATGGGAGTTTCCAGATCTTAGAGGAGTTCCACTTTTAGAGAAGGTGAATATATATCTATTGGATGCAAACACAGTAATTGCCAGTCAGACTTTGTGTCTATCAGAAGATAYAATAATATTTGTGTTCCTTCAGGGGACAGAATTGTCCTTTAGTACCTGCTAGYTTTCAAACATAACTGCCAAAGATTGTGCAAGTCCAAATCCACAAGTTTTAATCCATTAACATGAGATTTGTCTGATCTCCTCAGTTTAGCTTTSACCTCCATTTTGCTTGCATTCCCARGCTACAAACCTCTGTCAAAACTACCAAACTGAAAATGGAACAAATTAATAAAAGTCAGAGCAAGAAACTGTGTTGTCTCTACTCTCTAACATGGATCCCAATTACGTGGATCCCCATTCTCTTTCCATACATTGRTGTCCAAGCCACCCTAAACTGCAGTTGAGTGTTGAAGGGAGTCAAACATGTTGGCCCAGCAACCTCTCAACAAGATGGGATCTTCAGACCAAACAGATGTTGGGCTGGGACTTACTCTTAATGGGACAAAGTCTCAGTGGTCAAATCCCACCAGTTCTAATAGAACTACATCACTGAGGATTTGGCCACATGATTTTTATGGTCTTTCCTATGCTTTTTTCTTAACCACAGTTTAAGGCCCACCTTTCAGCACAAAATTTCCACTTGGAGAAAATCCAGACCCTGTTCCTAAGGAAAGATAAGGACTGTGGCATTAAATGGTGTGAAAATAAATCATCTTCCACAGTTCTTCCCACAAAGTCTCACTGTGCCTGTTAGAAAACCARTGATACCTGTGGTAAATATCTGAGTTTGACTGTTGGCTGTTATGGATACACATAAAGCRGTTTATGCAGTTTTTATGGAAAGCAAAAGCAACAAAGATATATTTCAGAGATAGATTTAACATTTGCATGCCAAGTTATATGTCCTGTAAAATACTGTTTTACTCAATAAGCTCAGGTCATCCCAATAGGGGAAGAAATCATAACTATTTTTCCTTKCTTTGTTTTGAAACAGTAAATATTTTCACCCTAGAGGTCATTAAAATGCTCACTATATTGAGATTACTTATTTCAACAGCCATAGTTAAGCCATATATGTTGTACTTTATCYTTGTCTTTATGGTATTCCACACAAAGCTGCATGTTCCTAAGTAAGATCCCATTTTATTAATCTGTGCTGAGAAATACACACCTCACATTTGGCATAAAATTAGCCAGGTAATCACTTAACAAATTGCATTAAGTTTCAGAATGATCCTGTATCATGGCATCCATGGTATAAAGGATACATTATTCCTAAATGTGGTTTAACTCAAGTCTTCTCCATGTCTCAGCACCCCTGTTCACAGCAATAATAGATTTATTAGGAATTTCCAAAAGGGTTTCTCCATCATAATTCCTATCATAATGACAACATTTAATGTTATCACTCAGGAAATATGATGMCATATTTCCAGGACCAGTAAAATAAGTAAACCAGGACTCTCAGGGACAAAAGGAAGGAGAGAAGAGCCCTTAAGCCTTTAAAGTGATGTCATGTAAATCTGATTATAATAAGAAACTTGACCTCATAAATGAGCCTTTGATAGAAGCAATTTTTCACTGTGGATACTTGCAAACTCTGTAATAAAAAGCAATTTACACTTTCCAAAAGACTATTGTAGAGTGGATATGAATGAGAATTAAGGACAGAAGACTATTAAATCCTGTCTGTAATACATTCTAAAGAGCAGAACATTGTAAGTTAAGTGTAAAGCAAGTTTATAATGAATTTATCATGCTTACCTACTCATAGCATCAAACTGCTTGGAGAACAGATCCTCTTAGAACCCAAATCAACCAAGAAAACAACACAAATGGGAGTATTTTAGTGCAATGATGGAGTAATTGGATTGTATTCTTTCAGAAATCAAAGTGGTACTTAGACAAAAGAGATTTTTTTACAGCAAATATTCAATAGTCTCAGGATAAACATGCTAACCAAGATTCTTTAATCAGT
>NW_026623536.1:532611-549228 GCF_030028575.1 Malurus melanocephalus
AGAAATGCCTCTGTGCTCAGGTTCAAATTGAACCTCTGTGGGAGACCAAGTGCAAATTATGTAAAATKCATTGGTTAAAGTCTGCATTCCCACATTATTACACAAAGCCCAAGTGAAAACRAACTTGCACTCTCAATTCAGCATCATGACTGTCCAAGGCTGGCCAGTCCCAGGGTCCTTCTCAGTCTTAGCATCAGAAACTATATGAAACAACAAAATACTGTGGACTATGGAACCATTCTCCTAGAACCATGTGATTGGAAAATACTGTGCTTCAGCTAAGGTCTTGCCAAATCCCAGACACAAGCCCAACAGGCCACATCAGTTAGCACAGACCTAGCAAACCACCTGGAGATATTCGCATCTATGAATTTTTTCTTCAGAAACCACCAAGGCCACATTTAAAAGATCCCTACTGTGATTAAACTTCATGGTTTGTCATGAGGCAACCTGGACGAACAGAATTTGAACATGTACAAGCAGATATTTCTGCTCTGGTTTTCCCTTACCCATTCCTATGGTATCGAGTACATGCCTTGCTTTGTGCCTCAAGGCTTCAGATAAAGTTACAAATYTACCCTAGGAATCAGTTTTTCCTTTGCTAGGAGAAATTTCGGAGACTGTATTTGCATACAACCTGGAAGAACACAGTCTAGACCAGGGTATCTCCATAGCATCCCCTGCTACAAGAYGTATGCTAGACTCTTCCCTGAGATCAGCAGCCAGGAGAAAACCATGGAAAAGCTTTCAGAAGGTATACCTGAGTCTGCTTCAAGGAYAGAGCAATCCAGGGGACTTGTGTAGATCAAAGCTTCCAGCCGTGATTGCTCTACATCCAGGATATGCGGCAAAGCACACAGACAAAAAAAAAAGTTCTTGTATGCAGTTTGGARAAATAGAGGTGTTTGAAATGTTCATGCCAAAATCAAAACCAAGCTGAACTTCTCTAGTTTAAAGTTCTGCTCCACAGCCAAATAGAAATATAAGCCTATCATGTGTGAATGAATTCTGAATTATTTGAGCTGGCTTACAAATTGAAAATGAAATCAAGTATCCCTGTGCAAAAACTAATAATAGTGTCTAAAGTTTCACAGGAGAAGAAACTTTATTTCTGAAACTTGGAAATAACCTTTGGTATTTTTTATTCTTTTTATCACCTCATGACAAACAAATCCCCTTGATTTTTAATAAGCCCAGTTATATTTTCTACAGTCTGCATGACTGACAATTCCCAAAAAAAAAAAAAAAAAAAAAAAAAAAACCACTAAAAAATCCCAACAACTTCAAATACACAAAGCTCAAAATAGAATTTTGGAGAAGATCATTTTTATATGGAAGTCATCAAATCACAGAGAAGACTGTTTTTGCAGCCTGTTGTTCTCCAGGGCTTGTTCTTTGAGCAACTTTTCCAAGAGCAACATTGGTTCTGTTTGCAATTCATCTCTCCAGTGAGCATTTTTAAACTTGAAGAAGTGACAGCAGGGGAAATAAAAAAAAAAAATTAAAAAGAGGAGAGGCCAAAAGACAAAAATGTGGACATATTTAAAGCAGGGGTCCTACAGGAACGAGAGGGCTTAGTTTTGCACGCATGTGAATGTATTTTAGATTTAAAGGAAGTCTCACTTACAAGGCAAAACCGCTGGCGGTGTGAATTATATGAGTCCAACTTCCTCCAGTTTGGCAGGGCGGTGAGAGCCCTGCGGAAGGCAGCCACTGTGGTTTGACTCTCACTGATAATAGCCGACCCTCCCTCCACCCCCTGAAAACTCAGCACTCTAAAAATAAGAAGGAAGCAAAAGGAGAGCCATTTCCTTGCCAACACCAGTAGCTGGGAGGCCTGGAATGATGCCATTAGATACCCTGCTATTTATTGCCCATTTCCACCCCATAGGAAGCTCGGGGAAGTAGTTGCCAAAAGAAAAAAAGAATGGAGAAAAATAAACCTTCCTGTTTGGCTTAACATTTGACAGGACAAAGTCAGATAATTCTAGCTCRACATTTTGCACGTTCTTGCCCACAGTTGTTTTCCTCCTGAGGTTCCTTCTGAAAATAAACAAGGATTTTTATACATCACTGCTTTCAAAGCAAACACAGGAAGTATCTTCTCCAGTCTCTTTGCTTTGCCACCTGATTCACTCTSTCTTCACTGGGCACTTTGGTTCTGGCCAGCACAAAATCAGAAGCATTAATATATATACTCAGTAGTTCAGTTTCCTTCAGAAATTACTGTTTCATCAATACCAAAAGTTTTGTGAGTTGTGGTTTTAACAAGTTGTCTCAAATCACAGACATGACTCTGGGGAAAGGARTAGGGAAAAAGAGGCAATTAATTGAAGATAACAGTATTTGTTATGTCCTCTCTGTCCAGATCAGAGAGGATTTAAACAGGTCCCCTGCCTGCCCAAGGAAGGTCATTCCTGCTACGCTGGAAAACTACTTCAGCATGTTCTCCTAAAGTTGTTCCACTTTGTTTAAATTAAGGATTAATTAACAGGATCAAAATGSACTATCTGGTGGAGCTGAGCTAGTCACCTAGCTTGGGGTCTTCAAAGCCTGCTCCTTTGAGGAGCTGTGACTTACATCAGAAATGACAATAAAATAGAAAAATTTTCAAAGCTGAGATGAGTGTCTGGAGACCTATTTTAAGTGTCTGGTCCAGATTGAAGCTCGCTGACAAATGGTCCTAATAGAGCCCAGCTCCAGTGCAGAAGCAGTCCAAGCAGTGATGTAGAAGGGTAAACACCCAACTTCTCCAGCCAGGCCACCAGTTTGAATGATCAGGACTGGGCAGATGGGATCCTGCCTAACCCACAGCCTACAAACWTGCCACAGTACAATAGAAACTGCATCTGAAACATGTGAAAATACATCATTAGGACAGGRTGGGAAGCTTGTTCCTTGTCCTAACATTTTCAGGATTACAACAACAGATTTTTCTGCACCAGGACACAAAAGAGGAGACACAGTGGGAGACGTACCCTCCAACCCTCCTCTGAAAAAGAGGCATCCACACAGGACAGCCAAAAGCCCAGTAGTCRGAATTTGCAACAGTGAAGGAACAGGAACCTGAGAATCAAGACCTCATGTTTGGCAGACACATCTCCTGCATTCCCAGGAAAAGCTTTACCCTCCGGGGTATTGGCTATTCTGAGMTCTCTGCTCTGCCTTTCTACAGGAACTCAGTGCCAGATCACAGAAATTTTTCCACGCCAAAGTTTCATCCAAAGCTACAAGTTTCCATGAAAAGTTTTGATGAAAAAAATGTTTTCTTGGAAAATTCCTAGCAAGTTCTAATCTTCACGTTAAGTCATGGCCATGGATTTACAGCAGTGTGCTGCACACATGCTGACTGGAGCCTAGTAAAATTGTACTGAGCTCTGGTTCCTCCTCCACCCCTCCTTTGGGACATGTAAAATCTTGCATCCTCTGGGTCCTATATAACCTCCTGGTCAAAAATGAAGTGCCTTTTTTTTTTTTTTTTTTTTTTTTTGTGACTCAAACCCTTATTATTTCTCAGGAGCAAAGTGTCAAGACACGAGTTTTTGTAACTTTCCCTTTTGTTTTCACCTAGTCACACCAAGAAATTTCCCCGGCAGGGATCATCTCAGATGTCCTCCCTGAATGGTGGGGCACAGACTTTACAGGCACAGAAGGTTTTCCGTTWCTTGCCAAGAGTTACAAGCAACTGAAAATTCTTCCCTAGCTCCCTGCTGTTTTGGAAGAGCAGTGCCATCTTTGAAATAAGCAGGGACAGTTGAAAACAGCAATGAATCTTCCTCCAATGCAGTGCACAGTATCACTGAAACTACTTCTGTAAATGAAAATGTTTGACTTTCAATTCTCAGCTTTAGTGGGATTTCTGCTTGCRTAGAAATTAAGTTATTTTCTCTTGGCAGCTCTCAGTTTCATGTGGAAGTGACATCTTTCTTTCATGAGCAGTAAAGATCAGGAGGCAGTTTAGTCCCCCACACTTTAGGTTTTTAGAAGGATGTTTTCCTGCTCTTTCCAAAGCCTGCAACCTTKTCACTTACAGTCCCATTACTTCCTTCTTTCAAAGGACACCACCGAGGACTCAGCACAAAGCTACCTCTGATTGTGTATCATCCATATTAGAAACTCCAGATCCATGTTAAATTTGGGCTGAAGTACAACACAGTTGTCATACTGGCAACTGAAAACTTATGAAAATCATAGATTTCTATGYGCAATAGACAAAAAACAGACACTGATGGCTAATCTGTCTTGAATTATCTCACATTTCATGTAGGCCAAGTGCAAGTACATGGACAGTTCCCCTGGAGCAAGTGCTGTGCWGTAATGTTATTTCACAGCAACTCATCTGCATGCTAAACCTTTCACTTAGAGCTATGGCTCAGTCAAGACACACTGTTGACCTGACCTTGACAAGAATGAGCTGAAGGAATTGTGAACCTTCAGTCTCTGAGCAGACATTCCTTCCAGTATTAAACCCAGCATTATTTATTTTTAAATATATCTCTGTACAATCAGTGGGCACGTGAAACATACCTGGGAGGGGAATATATAAGGGAGCCAYTGAAGTTTCATACACAGCCAACACCACTAACTCTACATCTTGAAATAATCAAGGCTTGTGATGCCAAAGCTTCAATCCCTATTCTCTCACAGCACTAAATCCTGTGAAATCACTGTCAGTAAAGAAAGGGCTACTACAATATGCATGTTGCAGATGTATATGGTGATTTCCAATACACTGTGGTGGAAAAGAAAGAAATATTTTCCTTTAAGCCTCCTTTCCTTATCCTGTCAAAACATCAACTACTCTGCCATCTCACCCTCCCTAGCTGATAGCACCCTGCACTTTTACACKGTTTGTACTTGCTCTGCTTAGAATTCGATTTCCCCTGGTGATCTGCATGCAGGCAAATATTGCCCAGGGCACTAATGTATATTTGTTCTTCTTGAATTGCACACAGAAATATTGTTGCTATGCGGCGAGCACAAAACAATCCAGAAGTCACCTGACATCCTCCATCAAACATTTAGGAGTCATCAAACTTAATTTCCCCTTTGTGCCATAAAACACCGAGAGGAAGCTTTAATAGATTGTATTATGTAACGGTTCTATAAAAATAGCAGGCCAGCACTGGAGCACTTCCTTCCTGAGGCCCAATAACCTATGCTGAAAGGATACACACTGGTTTCCCTGGCAACCATGAGAGATGACACTAGGGGAAAAACAGCAACAAAAGGACCATTTTTTGCTTAGTAAAATAAGGTCTGGCTTCAAGCTTGTGATACAGTGAATACAGAGTGCCTGACAGAGAGAGAACCGGTTAATAATTCTGCTCAGGTCCCAGTGACCTTGCAAGGCTGTTAATGCTTTCCATTTCTTTTTTGTACTGCTTATGAAAAAAAAATAACAAAACCACAACAGCAAACTCACTTTGGCAACTGTTACAGCTTTAAATCTTTTCTTTTTAAATTAAAAAAGAAAAAAAAAAGGGAGGCAAAAGAAAAAAAAATACTTTTGATGCAGGACTGTGTCTGAGRTTGATCTGACTTGCTAGCATTTCCACATTTCTCCTCTCCACTTGCATAAATCTCAGGATTTTCACATTTTGGTTCAAAAGACACCTTTCTATTTCCAAGCTTGTCGTGCTTAGTACTCCACTGTCCAGCAGACAGCTGTTTTCAAAACAGAATCTTTGCAAGTGACCAAGAAACTAACTCCTTCCCYAAAAAAACTCATCATGATACAACACCACACTAAAAGCACAACCCAATAAACCGGAACACTTAACAATAAGATCATCTCTCTCACCTTATTCAGCCCTTCCACAGCACCATACTCACACAGGAGCCAGAGAGAAAAGTGACAAAAATGTTTTTTTGTTTCAATCCAACTATCGGGGATGGAAGTTTCCTTGTGGCATAGCCAAATGAGCTCATTCCTGTCACCTTCAGCTTTCCCTGGGCAATTTTTAACCCTTACTKGTTACAAAAGTTCCTGCTGAGGCAGCTCCCACACCAACAAGTTGCTTACTTCACTTGCCCCCAGAAACCTCTGGCASATTTGGGTATTACTCAGTGCAGWGGCAGTGGGCAAAYACAAGCTYTTRAGAAGATTTTTTWAAAAAGTTTTAAAAAYCCATTGTTTTCTCTACAAACTGGAAAGCAGCTGTCTAAAGGCTCATTTTCAGCCTTTCTGAAAAATTCCTTTCCTCTTCCTTGTCAGTCAATGACGGGAGGAAACSCATTTGAACAGGAAATGTAGTGGCACATAACTCTCCTGCTGAGAAACTCCAGCATCTTGAAGCGATCCCAGGCTCCTCACGCAAGCGAGAGAAATGTCACACGTCCTGCTGAGGAGGAAACCCAGGAACAGAGACACCAGGTGACACATCCACAATACTCCATAGCAGCAGGAAAAGGAACACAATCCAAAGCCTGATTACTTTCTACTCCTCAGCACTATCTCTTTTCCTTGCACAAGAGAAACACTGTTTCACAAAYTACTGTTTCATTTGGTGTCCTCCCTCACACCAAAATAACTATTTTACACAAGATGAATGAAGAGATGCATTACAAAAACATAAGTAGAGTACTCAAAGGAGCTTTTATTTGACATAACACCTTTGGCTTTGATTTGCTTTGGGATTTTTTTTGTTGCTTCTGGTTGTGCGGGGTGGTCATTTACTTTTAAAGGAACTGATTTTCTGTTACCATCCCACATCATTCAGGCATGAATGTGCAGCACTCGGATATGCAACACATAGCTAAAAATCATATTGCTAATGAAGCCAAAGTAAAAGCAAACCCAAGTCCCATACAAATAGTCTCTGGCCTACAGTTAAACCCTATAAGGTTACAATATTTACTAAGGCTTTTTATTCAAAAGAAAAATAAATATAAAACCAAAACCAAACCACCAAAAACCAAACCAAAAAAAACCCCAAAATAAAATAAAACACCCAAAAAACCCACAAAACCAGAAAAATAAAAACAACTAAAAAGTCTCCATAGCTAAATCAACAAAAACTAACTCATTTGTAGCTTTTTTTTTAATAATGAAATTTACTCTGGAAACATCAATCTTTCTGTGTCTACAGTTTTCTGATGCACTTGTAGCAGTCTATAATTTAAACACAGTATATATGGACTCCTCCTCCAAAATAATGTTAGCATGCTTTCCAGTGGTTTCACAAGGCTATAGAGAGATGGTTCAGTCAGGAGCTGTCCCTGTTACAGAAACACACACAGTAAGTGATCATTTTTATGGTTCCATGGATTCTACCAGTCTGCTTTTAATACACACTAGCACCAGCCAAATTACTTTTTCACTATATCAGTACAACAACAGAATAACTTCCCTGTARTTATGTGTTTTAATAAAAGGATAACAACAAAAGCTAGGGCACAGACTTTCAGGCCACATTTTAAAACAAGGTCCTGGCCACTTGTGATTGCAAGAATCCTAGGGCACTTCTGAAAGAAGYCATAGGTTGTTAAACCCAGGTATCCTGGCTGGAACGCTATTTCTGGTTATTATAGTTCCCTTGCTAAAAGTGGGTCTTCATTCTTCAAATGGATATTTGGATATTCCTTTGCATTTCCTCTTGGAAGTGAAAAGGTGTCTGTTGCGACTGTATTTCAGTGGGGGATTAAGTCACACCTATGTGTTACCTACTTCACAGGATCCCACATGTTCCCTGAAGAACATGTTGTTCCTCCCTTAGACCTGTTCACACCAGGAGAAATTCTCCCCTATGCACAAGGCCAAAGCACTGCATAACTATTTAAGAGATTAAACAGGATTTGAGGGATGTGTAGGCACTGTAGCTGGATAMATTTCCCTCAAGGAAATTTAATTCTGACACACTGACCCTTCCAAACACATACATAAGGCCTTTATGAAGTGTCTGGTTCAGGTGGAAATGAGCAAGAAACAAATTCTTCCACCACCTTCAAGGAAGTCTCATGCAGACTGTCTTGTGCACAAATTCTGGCCAATTCTGACTGAGAGCTGGCCCACCCAGTCCTAAGGTTAGCACTGACACAAGACTCCACAGCAAGGCAGCAAGAGACCACAAGGACAACTGACACAGTGAAGTTCAACTCTGTTAAATCCAATTGCCCAATGGGATATTCCCTAATCTAACAAGGAACAGAGCCTCTGAATGGTGCAGAAGCAGCAGCAAGGGCACGTGGCACAGAATCACAAGAATTGAAGAGCCCAGCAACGCAGAGTGCCCTTGTGTGCCCCGTGCTTGTCCAGCAGCACAACTGGCAGGTAGGGAGGCAGATGGAGTAACCCCTCAGATGTCCTACAGCTCCTGCTCCTACCTGCACTRGCTGCCTGGGAGCTGCCAGCCCAGCAGCTAGATTTGCTGACTTCATTGCAGGCTTCATTAACTTGGAGAGAAAACTCTATCAGAAATGCCTTACACGCTGCCAGTCAAGCAGCCACTAACAGTGCCCACTCCTACTCCTGAGAGGATGCCAGCTCAGACCCAGCTTACTCGCAGCCCAGTTACTTAGTCACTATGCTAATTAACAACCTAAGTAGGTAGTGCATTAACATGACAAGATTTCAAAAGTTAATRTGAGCTCACTGGGCATTTCCACTTCCTAATCACAGAAACCAGCACAGGAATAATTAAACCAGCTATAAATGCCTGCAAAATGTAAGGCTCATGTAAGACACACTGCTCATCTGGTGTAAGCTCAGAGTCCAATSCTGTCTGAATTTTAAGGGCAAAAGCAAACAACATGTCTACCTCAGAATATTTTAACACAATAAAGGCAAATTCACAGTGATTTAAGCCTACAAAATTGCCCCCATGTACTTAAGACAAGACAAATACAGGGAAGATGCAGCAGTCCTGAAGCAAGCTGTAATAGGGTGAAACAGACACCCATGAGAGCATGCCAAGGCAGGTTAGTGTTGCCAATTAGAGCATGCTGAACTTGCAGCCACTAGTACCTGCTCACTGCCCTGCAGACACACTGCTGGCAGCAGGCTGTTAACATTTAACCAGGGCCCTGGCGCTGCTGCAGTATCTTAGTGAGGCTGTGGAAACCTACACAAGCTCCCTGGCTTTGGACTACACCTAAGGGTTCAACATACACAACTACAGCACTCTCGGAAGATGATACAAGCAACTTCCTCCAGGATCTGTCCAGCCTAGGTCAGGATTATAACAACTCCACTAGCACTGATGCTGGCAATGAGAATAAGAATTAAGCACAAATATTTTTTATTCTCAAATATTCCCAACTATTTGACTATGTAAATCTTATCATTTCACCTTTCTGACCACACCAGAGATAATAAGAGCCCACAGGCAGCTGAAGTTTCTGGTATTTTTAAGCTTGAGCAAGAGCAGGCTTCCAAAATAAAGTGCATATCAGGATCAGGACTTTCAGATTTGATCTCAATCCTTCTACTGTAACAAGGTCTCAGCTGTTTAAAAGAAGTGCCCATGCAGCAACATTTTCTCTTGTGGAGAAGGAGGTTGTGCATRAAAACATAAGAGCTACCATGCAGCACCAGAACAAACCACCTATCCCAACAGCCTGTCCCSCAGTAGTAGTGGAGAGCAGGTCTTAAGAAGGAGCAGAACTGGGTGAGCACATACGATACGTCCTGGCAGTCTCCCAGCAGTCAACCATTTGAGGATCAGAGACTTCCTGTGCCAGACTCCTTTTTATCTATTTAGTCACCCTCAATTAATTTCTCTTTCATGAACCTGTCCAGTTGACCTTTGTACCCATAAAGCACACTATCTGGTTGCTCTAAGTGGATAGACAGGTATCCATGGTATGCAAGGCAGCAGCATTTTACTGCTACTGAAGGCAGGAAACTACAAACCAAGAGTTTTTGCAAGACTGCCTGCTTCACACAGCTCGTGATTTCCCTAGTGCTGCCCCTCACCACGCAGGCTACGTGACAGAATCAGAAGTGGGATAAAGCTGGACATCTCAATTCTACCAAGTTTGTAGGGACACAACAATTGGAAGCCTGAAAACAATTCAGAATTCAAAAAGGTGGGGTTTTTTTCACCCAGATGGCTAATCAGGTCCTGAAATATCTTAAAGCAAGCAGGAGTTTACAGGAGCATCCCCATTTAAAGTGCTATAAATGTGACTCTGCAAGATGCATCAAAAGATAACATGGGAAAATTAATTTCCTTAGCTCCAAATCCACAAAGAAAAAAACAGTGACTGAAATCATCAAAYAGCAATCTTTAATTAGTGCCTCACTAAAAGCTTGTTGTGGTGACACATTAAATGAAGAGAGGGAAAGAAACAAGGCAGCAKAGAAACACTTCAGACATGCTACTATGACTTYGAAGTCAAAACTCCATYGATTCTCWTWWSARMWMKWWMKWKYTSWWAWGAGTAAAAATAAACCCACCAGAGCAGTSAAAGCAAAAGTTAYTGTCCCCCAGCACTACTAAAAGATTCACCCAAAACYCTTCTAACTGATGTGCCAGCAATAACTGCAGTACTTAAGTCCAACTTGTGCATTGAAAAGATCTTTTAAGTGTCACTGAATTGAAGCAAAGCAACTGTGCAGACCCCTTGGATGGGAGGGAATTCTGCCATCTGTGCTCAGCATCTGCAATTGCTCAATAGATCACCTTCTATTACTGTGTGCAGCAGCTGAACAAAACACCTTTCCCTCTGGAGGCTTTTTTCCATGGTGAAACTGAGGCATATACACCACCCAAGGTAGTCCCTCTATCACAAAGAATTTCTATCCCTGATATATAGATTCAAAATTAACCCAAATTAACTTYAAGGTGGAACTTGAAAACTCTTTTAAAAAAAGTTTGGAAGACCTCTGAAAGAAAAACCACAGGAGGACAGATTCTTGAAAACCTCTATTTTATTCACTCTGCATTGAGTGGCCTTGACTGTAAACCAGAAATGGGTAAACCGGGTCTCAGAACAACTAGATTAATAGTGAAAAATAAGTCACAGACACCCAGTGAGATTCTCCTGAGGATAAAATCATGGAAAATCATATAGCATGTCCAGTGTCTTGCCTGGAACAGAGGCAGAGAATGCTCTTGCTACGTGCAAAAGGACAGAGAGGGAAAGATTGTAACTTCACCTTTGCTCTGCATCAGTGCACACACTTCATTCTTGGTAGGGATGCTCATGCTCTCTGATTTACACTCTCCAGAGACTCCTGGAAGGAGTGGAGTGTTTGGAATCCTGTCTGAGCCAGCCTAAGCACTGTAAGGATTCCTACAGCATGTAATCCAGGAATACCACCCCCTACCATGCCTCCAAAAGCCGTGGACAAGCTTTCTACATGCAGATATTCACACTCTCTAAAAATAGAAATCTCTATGCCTGCAAGCACATCTCACCAACACGTCTTAGTTTCTTCACTGGAAGTGTTGAGGAGCCTGCCCGTTATAAGGCACACTATGACTCAAACTACAATATGCAGAAAAAATAATGGAAAAATTTTAAAAAGGCAAAATGAGATCCTGTGTGTGTCTAGCACTGAGAACTGAGTCTTCCTAAATCACAGAAAAGCTCCATGTTCCCTGCTGCTCCCAAGTATAAGCTGTACTCCAAGCAGATCCTGTGTTTTTAGCTGTTACTTCCTTCAGGCAACTCCTGCAGGAAAGTTAATTCTGTTTCCAAGTCACATCTTCAGAGCTCTTTCTACATGTTTACTGTTGGGCATCCAGCACATCAAGGCAAACATTTGGAATAAAGCCTTGGATTCAAGCCACATTTGTTGCTAAATAAACAAAGCCAATGCTACAAAAACCAATCATATTTAAGGTATAAAGCAACTGGGTTTTTTGGCCAAAGAAACACCCAGCCCCTCATTGCAGCCCTCACTTGGGAAGAKACCTGGGCAAGTGATACCATTGCTGTCTGAAGCACTGCCAGAGGCTAAAGGCTGGGAGCAGCCCGGAGAGGAGGTAAGCCATTGGAGGCCTAGCAAATCACATCCTTTGTTCAGCGTGTTTCCTGGGGATTTGAAACAGCTCTTCCTATTCTCTCTAAACCCAGATAAATAAAAAGTGATGGCTTTAGAGCTTTTCAAGTGACAAGAGCAGGACGAAAGACAGGCCTATAGTAGTGGGGTTTAACAAGGGTGCTATCAGCTGACATATATTGGCTTATTGAGCAGATTCCTCCCACAAACAGTAACAATAGTTTATTCCTTCACATACTAGTCTAGTAAAGCTTTAGTACTTCCTATATCCATGTTCCTGACTAATTAAAACAAAACAAAACCAACCCTACCACAACCAAAAACAGCCAACAGCATCCTTAAAAGGCCAACCTACAGCACAGGACTGGAGGAAAGAGGTTAACTTCTCAGTGCTGTAACCCCCTCATGTGTCTTATCTGGTTTCAAGTATCTGATACCACATGACAATTTCCAAGTACAGAAATTTCAATACAATGCTGAAAAAAGGCAATAATAATGTTGCAGGTTGCATGGGACGAAAACTTGTGCAATTAGAGAAGAGCAAAGAGCTGGCACAGAGCACAACAGTCCTCTCCATGGCATCTATTCTTACTTATATAACACCACTAGAAAAAAAGTGGTGCTATGTGAGCATTCTGAAGGAGTGGAAATGGCATAATTGAGCTGCAGCATATCCACAGAAATACTATTTGCACTTGTTCTTTCAGATCTTCCCACACTCTCCATCTAACCTGAACAGAACACCCATAAAAGGTCTGTGGTTAGGGCAAATGTAAATCCATTATCAAATATCTCTGAGATTGTCCTGGAAGTTTACACTGTAGGAGAAAAGTCAAATTTTATGCATCTGATTATGCATATCACACACCTCAAAGTAAACATGGCTAGGGATTGTGATTGCTTGATTTGGGACTATCCAGAACAGAAAAGATTCAACAACCATAGGAARAAATGTATTTGACACGGGGAGTATTGTAAATTAACTCTAAATTCTATCAGCTTCTTTTCACAGTTCTTAMTCACTAGAAACAGTCCTCATCTTTAGCTTGGTCCCTTTAATTTCAGCACTTGACTGAATAAGTGTTTTGTGCTCAAATATAGCTGTACTAACAAAAATTCAATTCAACAGGTGTATCAAATATTTCTAGTTATCCTCTCATAGTCACAAAAGCAGAAAAAGTAAATGAAGAGGAGAAAACTTAAATACCATACCTAGAATGAAGAAAGCTGAAATTACTAATAGATTTAGGACAAAATACATAAAATGTGTGGAAGAAATTAAATCAGCTCTAGATCAAAAGATGTATGTTTTGGGATTTGGTGGKGTTTTTATTTCTAGGGCTCAAAAAAGGGTTCTCTTCACTGTAAAAGATATTTCACAACTTGARGGCAGATCAGTCAAGCAGACAAACACATACATGATCGCCACTAGAATTCCTGGTAGTTTCTACCAGAATATATACCAGCAAATGGTTTGCAAGATTTCAAAACAAATGGATTTGAGTCCASACAGTGAAAGGCTGGTCTGTTCTAAATAAAACACAATATCTACCTCCTTTCAGGGTTTGACCAGGAACATACTTGGATGAAGTCAGTGAAGGAAAAGGTTCCCATTCAGTGTACTTGCCTACTTTGAAAGATTTTAAACCARTGGGGATCCCAACAATTATTCTGGGAGATAGGTATTTTCCCCAAGCACTTTTGTTGCCTTGTTTAAACAAAAATATTATTTTTGCTCAACTTTGAGATTCAAGTAAACTAAAAACCTCAGAATTATCTTCAGGTCAAACCCATGAGATCAAAAAAAAAAAGGACTAATTTCACATAGTTGTGATACCGAATCATATGGTAAAGCTGGGATCACACATTAGTTTTTAGGACAACATGTTTACTCAGAACTGGATAAACAAAATCTGTGCAGAGTTCACCCACAATTGCATTTTTAAAGAATTCATTCTTGGCACAGATGGGGACAACTCACATCAGCTTGAATGGAAAACTCACCTATCTGTGCCTTTCTGTGACTTTGTTCTCCAGCACCTGCAAACACAAGGCAGAGGACCAGCATCCCCACAGCAAACTGAAGTTTCACACTTTTGTCACATCACTGTTTTTGATGCAGACAGCAACTTAAGAGTGGTCAACCAGGATGCAAGTTGGTGTGTTTTCACAGATATCCAATATACAACAGACATTGAGCCATGTTGAAAAAAAAAAAAAAAAAAAAAAAAAGAGCATTGCTTCTGTCCATCGTAAGGAGTTGTTTGGAATTATAAAGACATATGGTATTTTTAGCGGCTGAAACAAACATACTGACTCACACTCACCACTGCCAATTGAAAATAAGGCACATTTACTGATGTAACCAATGTTCCACTTCAATCTGCTTTTCCATCAAACCTCAACATTTTATTTTAGCTGTAAAAAAAGTTTATTAAAACCCTGCAGTCACACAATAATTCTTTCAACTAAGAAATACGATGTAAGGCTCAAAAACCCAAACCTATGCAACCCCACTCCTGTTCAAAATCACCTTAAGCTGCAAAGTATTCCACTGAGTTCATATTTTATTGTGCTGTTTACRTGAAAAGAAAGACAGTTCTTCCTCTGATTTTTTTTTAACACACCCAAAATCAAGGAAGTATAGAGTAATATCTCCAACTCTGTCACCAAACCCACTTTGTGGATTCATCTTGCTTTCCTCAACTGGCAGAAAATAATGATTTGTTTTTGTCCTACAAGTGYACCTTCACCCTCTTCCCCACAAGCTCAGGTTTTCTATTATATAAGAGTTTGGCACAGCTGACAAGCACATAGATGCTTACCCACCCATTTCAGCCAGAGCTGGAAGTTTAAATCCTASAACCTGAGCTGCATGGGGGTTTTAAAACTTGTTAGATGGAAGATGATGAGCACATTGTACTTATCACTTGATTGCAAAGATACCTCTGAGACACGAAGCAAGAGTAACTTTGCAAGAATGTACCCAAGATAGGGTATTCTAGTTTTCTCAGTGTTCTGTTCCCAGTGAAGCAACTGAGTGAATGACACACCACTTYTCTCCTAGATGACAGCAAACAAAAAGCACAGGAAAAATTTATACTGTAGTGAATCACAYGCATATTTTGACTGGTGGAAGCTCTGCCAGAGAATGGAAAGAAAGATTAATTTAGTTGGTTTATCCCTTCCTTCGAYTTCCACGCAGACTGAAACAGTGCCTTCTCACAAAGGCTGCCCACATCYTGGCGTGGCTCCAGGCAGGCACTGGTGTGTGCCGGCTGTGTATCAGACAGCACTTTGTCCTGGCCAGGATGTGGTCTGCCTTTGTAACGAGGCCTATGCAAACGGGCACCCATCGGCCCCTGCAGCCGGCCCTGGCAAACACTACTTGTCCCTTCACTAGACATAAATGAACTGTAACTACCTCAAAGGAGAACAAACACTATAAGARAAGAAGGGAAAACATCCAGAATTAACCAGATTAACGATAACGGCTCTCCCGAGGGAAGGCTCCCTGAAGAGGAGAATTTAGGGAGTTATTAGTAGCCATTAACCATGTTTCTGGTTTGAGATGTGCCATGCAGTGGAAAAATACAAATCTATGACTTCGCCTGTAGAAAAATTTGGGAGGATTATTAGATTCACAGAAAACAGATTAGTCACAGCATAAACTGCTGCTCTAAACATTTCATACTTGTTTTGCATCTATCCCCAGCATCCTTYTAAAAATAAAAGTGACAGGAAAAAATATCTGTGCTGGGCTTAGAAGCAAAGGCACAGCCGAACCACTAAGACCACGACCATTCTTCTATTGCATTAAATACTCATTATTCATCTTGTGCTCTTATTTTTGTCATTTTACTTAAGCCTGGAACACATGGACTTGAGAAAAACTGTTTCTTATCAGAAATTGCTATCGCAATCCTCTATTAAGAGAAGAACAATATACAACAAGAAACTCAGAGTTTTTCCACAAATTTTCTTACCTTAGTCCTGCCAGAATGTTGTTAATGCATCCTCTCGGGAAGAAAGATCAACAGAATTCCTGCTGTGTCTCATTTTCAGGGATGCAAGACTCCATTTCTGAAAGCAGAGAGATTAGGGTGACTGAAATCTGAAGTACTGATACTGTGCTGGAAGAATGGGTGCTGACAGCAAGCTCTTAGCTCATCAGCAGATGCAAGSCTTGTCAACTGTATTTAAACTTGGTCACAGAATCAAAAATCCCATGAAAGCAGCAAGAAACAAGGAGAACCAGACTGGTCTCTCTCATGATTAGCACAATGTAACCACCTTGACTAGAGAAAACAGACTTTCAAGGGACTACTGGACCCAGACATAGCATGTTTGGATAGTGGCACACTTGCCACAAATTAAAGTGAAGATGTGTCTAAGCTGACACAGAAATAAAATTCCTCTCAGAACCCTGAGGTGTTCAGCAACTTAAACTTTGGCACACAACTGTGAATGATCATAGCTCCTCCGCTTTCTTCACAGCTCTCARGCCCAGCACAAATTATGCAGAAAATAAAAAGTAGAATAGCTAAGTATGTTGGACCCACCATGATAGCAGCATCCGCAGGCAAACAGATCCCCATGCTATCCTGACCTCATCATAGAAGAGGTTTGAGACCACTTCCACTAAGCTTCTTCACCAAACTTCAAAT
>NW_026623536.1:549351-593618 GCF_030028575.1 Malurus melanocephalus
AAAAACCACCAAAAAAAAACCCACAAGCCCTGCTGTCTCCAACTTTTGTTAATCCAGAAAGTTCTTAGGGAATAACACCAGTAAGAATTCCCAACATTAAGCAGAGATCAGTTAGCAAAYCCCATGCCAATAAGTTAATCAAATATGAACCTCCAGTCAGCTACTCCTTCTTTGGGAAAACTGAGGACCCTTCATCTTCCACAATTTTTTTTAATGGAGATTCCCCAGCTGACAGGCAGAGAAAGGCTGTAAATTGCATCCAAACTACATCCACTAGCAGGTGCTTGGCACAAGGCAGCTCCCTGCCCCTTGCTTGGGAGAGAGTTTCCCTAACCAGGAGGTCTAGAGCACAGCAATGGGAGGCTCTTTCCTTCAGGTTTCTCAGAGCTCAGTACAGAAGGGGTTCAACAATACTCCAGATCTTCACTTAGTGCTCAGTCAATRATCTGGAATCTCTTTCTGTGCTAAAACCTCATTGGTTGCACTGCTGTTAYAGCTGAGGGTCAAGTCAGAAGTGGATCCAGCAAACGCTAACATTATTCCAGGRCACCCTGAATTGGTGCACTAAGAATAGTTGTGACAGAACATCCAGCCAAACCTCTTTTTCTTTTTAATCTCAGTTATATCAACACTGGGGTCATACAATATACTAGAACAACCTTCCAAAAAAAATTATCTTTGGATTTATAAATCTTACTTACRCACTTACAAATCACCTGTGCCTGTYTACAAAGGTTCCAGTTTGGCAGTAACACTTGTCTGTGTTATTACACAGTCTCCAACAACTTCTTGCTTCTCACTCTGCTTCAGATGTTTTTGTCTCCCCAGAGCACCACCCCCTTGCCCAGCCAGTTCCACTCTGCTCCTAATGGAGATAGGGTTAAATTTACAAAGTGTTTTTATCCTAATTACAAGCCTTTCAGCTAGTACCTTGGTCTCAGCCTCAGCAGGAAATGATATGCAAAATATACTTTCATGCATCTGACAGTCCCCAAAACTACCGGTCATATAAATTCTGCCAATTTACTCTAATTAAAGCTAAGCAGTGTCGTGTGTGCTTAAAYGGTCAATCTGTCTTGAAGTAATTACACCTGAAGGCAGGAATACATCAGTTTCCTTCTCCTGGAATTAAATTCAGATGGGGCAACTGAGAAACAGTCAAGGGACATTTGCTAATGATTAAATCCAAATCACATCTCCTTTCTGTGCTCTTACCAAGTACAAGCTGCTGCATGGATGCTGATGGATTTGTGGAGGAAGGAAGCAGATGGTACAAGGCACTTGTCAACACAGCACTGCCTACACAAGACTCTCACACCCAGTGCTGCAGAGGCTCGTGCTCTGAAGCAGTGCATTAGGGAGGCTAAAWGAGACTCTCTGGGAGAATGTTAAATATACAGTATGCTTACAACCAGAAGAGCCAACAGGCAGASCTCCTGGTGTGCTGGAAAACTCCCACCTTCCCCATTTCCACGTCAAATATGTCTCTCATGTCTTGATGCTCATTTAGAGAAGACCAAAGATGACTTCTAGAAATAGCAACAACATTGACTCAGTTAGGAAAAGATGAAGTGGCTGCATTGCTCCATCCAAATCCTCCTTCCTGCTCCCATGTTCAGAGCAAGGAGCACAGAAAGCAGAAAAGGAAAGACAAAAAAAAGGAATCATTAACCACTAACCACACTTACACAACCATATTTTGCTGTGCCACTCAACAGCAGCACATWACTCCAAATTCCCATAACTCCTGACACAGTGCTCAAAGACTGTTAGTCAGAAGGATGCTTACTTTGGCATCCTAGGAGCTGACAAATTCCGCTTTATCTCCCTGGGATCTGATGAGCCCATCCTGTCACACAGGAAGATGATTATGAATGACAATGCAATGAGTAACTTTTTAAACAGGCAAAAAAATTACTTGAATATTCTGCTTAGGTTTTCATCCTTTGCTAGTTCACTGACATGTGCTAAGTTTCCCAAAAGGAGAAGGACATACTACTAGAAGACAAGTAAACTTCAGCAGGAACCAAGTTCACTACTATTCAGGAGATGTCATCAACATATAAAAGCTTATATMGATGCATCATTAAAAGATTAACCTAAATCCATATTCAGCCTCCAAAAACATAATATGAAAGATGCAATAAACTATGAAAAGACAAGGCAAGAACCTCTGGAGCTTTTATCTCTAAGCTGTCCATGATTTGTCCATCTTCAAAACAAACCAAAAAACCAGCTTTTTGTCAAGTTTATACTTGCACTCCTTTTACAAGAAGTGAAACTATGTCCCCTCCCATTATCCCATTAATCAACTTCCTTATTTAAACACAAACACAGTTTTATTTGGGTTAGATTAAGATATTCTGAAGGATACCTATTTAGGAGTCAGAATTCTTTATTCCATAATTACAATACAATCTAGCCATACTCATCAGAACAGGCCAGTTCTTCCTACCCCTCTGAACCAAGACCTTTCAAAAATTCCAGAAACAGATGTCTTCTAGTGTACCTAAAATAATCTACTAGTACTTATCTATCTAGAAATATTCTGGGTTTTCAAAATCCAAGCATAAACATGGTAGAAATCACYCTGTGACTGAATGTCATTGTTTGTTTTGTTAAAATATGCCAAAAGATTAACCTGATAAAACCGTTGGGGGTGAAGGGGGGGAGGGAGGCGCTTTTAAAAGCTGCTTTGGCATTAAAAAGTGTGCAGTATCAGGCACAAACAAGAAGGGAAAAGGCAAAACAAAGAACACAGTTTTCCATTATCAGAACAAGGCAAAGCAGGATCAGCTGCTTTTTGAAAATGATTTGTTGTTGTGAGAGACCTCACAGAATCCCCAAGGCTGCATTTTCCATTCCAGTCTCTCTGTGAATTGCAGCGGGACTGTTAATCACTGCTAATTGTGAGGACAGCCCTGGGAAGGAACAACTGTCCCCAAAGAAGCCAGCTGAACTAGTAACTTCATGTTAGCTTCCTTAACTTTAGTTAGTGATTTCGGGTCACTAACAGGAGTGGGTAAGTATGTGCCTGAAGGCTATTAGGACACTAAACTTATCTTCTGAAATATCTAGCTTACTTTAGCCCAGCTAACAACAGAATTAACCAACTTTTACCATTAAACCTGAACCCAATAGCCTAATCCAAGTGTAAGGTTTCCCAGCCACAGCTGTCTTGCCCTTTAAAAAAAGGAAAGAAAGAAAAGTAAATATTCTCTATARAGACATTCAAGATTGCCTTCCTTCCCCCAGCAGCAGTAATGTATGTATCTTCATCTTTTGGAATYTTTCCAAAGTGCTTAACTTTGGAATTTACATATTATGCTTGCCACAGCAAGTGTCTCTGTAGACTAACACTCCTCTCCCATACAGGTCTAAATTCTGTCACTGCTTTTCCCCAGAGCTTGCAGTAATGAGTGGACAGCYTCTCTGCAGCAATTGTGGTCTGTCAGAAAAAACAAAGCAGAGGAAGTATGTATCATTTGGCTGTCTCCTTAATTTTAGTGTAACAATTCCATTTTTAGGTACAGAGAGTCCATAATAGAATGGGCATATCCGAGTTTAGTGCCCAAAGTTCTAAATRAGACTGCTCCTTTACAAAACCACAGCACAGAATGGCAATTGTTTCTAGCGTGGTAACCGCAGTGATTGAGAGATGCCCAAAGTAACTTGTTTTTTAAAGGGAAACTTCAGTGTGTGGTGGCAAGCTCTGAAACCACCGATATAAATGGATTAGGCAGTGAGCACAGCAAACAATAGTCCCATTACTTTGGCTTAGGTCTGTTTTCACAGAGCTAGAGAGTACTTAAAAAAAATCTCCTTGGTCTTTCCAGTATCACTGGAGGGCTGGGTTGGGACAGAGACACTTTCTGCAGGCACACACCAGGATGTGCTAATATAATCAAGCCTTTTGYTTTGTTGTTGTGCTATTCTTACTTWGCTTCTAATGCTCCATGACTGCATGACTGCTGTTTCCAGTCCACATAACAGCTACATTACTGGAGGTTCCAGCCTGTTGTTTTTCTTCGAAGCTAGGCTTCAGCCTTGGTTAATGTTTGCCCAGAAATATGTAATTGCGGACTTCCTCCTCATAAACCGTTCCAGAGCACAGGCTGCCATCCTTCCATGTTATTATGATCTGTGTGCCTGCAGGCTAGAGCAGGGTGTGCTCTCACATTCGAGAGGAGAGATAACCCTTTCCTTGCAGGAAAGGCACTCAATGCCTTGGATTGAGACAGCTGCTACTACTGTAAGCACTACTGGTATTATTTTTTGCCCTCAGATTATAATATAAAGGCCTACTAGGTCACAAATAAGTGTAAAGGAAGCTCAGTAAAAAAATCATAGAATCATAGAATGGTTTGAGTTGGACGGGGCCTCAAAATCATTTAGTTCCAGGCCCTCAGCCATGGGCAGGGTCAACTTCACTATCCCAGGTTGTTCAGAGTCCCATTCAACCTGGTGTTGAACACTTCCAGGGATCATCTACAGCTTCTGTGGGAAAYCTGTGCCAGGGCATCACCAGCGTCACAGTAAATGGACCTTTTAAGCCACCTTTAATTCATAGCCACTACACACTTACATGTGCTTCTTAATTACATGTGCTTCTTAACCTTCTATTTCTGATTGTCCACACATTATTTTTAAAAATTCAAGTTTTAAAAAAWCAAGCTTATTTTCTACATTTTCCCRATATCATTAAATGTTGTTATCTACAGAAGGAAATAAGAAACCTGGAGTAATTTTTGTATAAACTCAGATTTTCAAACAGACAGCAAGACATTAATTCAGCATAAGAAATATTTTCTGGAAAAACAACCAGCAAACTGCACACACTTACTTTTATTTTGGGCACAGGTCTTCAGTGCCAGAAATGCAGTATCAGCAATGACAGCAAGGCCCCAGGCATTAGTAGAAGGTAGGTAATGTTAAGGATTTACAGTGGTAAACATGCCCCAGTAAAGAAAAGCTGCCTGATTTTGAGCTACTGAAAACAGATTTAAGAACCTCTCCTCCCCTAGGAATTCTCCACAGCTTCCAGGGATTCCATGAACAATCTGTGGCATAATCTTTGCAACATTATGTTGAATGACCAGCAGGTTTGTAACGAAACAAACTAAGAAATATGAGAAACGAAACACATGAAATCTCCTCAGATACTTCGCAGGCAACAGGTCTTCCAAGGTCTTGCCCAGATCCCTGCTGGAGATAGTCTGGCGTGCTTTCCAATCTTGACATTCCCTCTTTGCCCTCAAACCATCCAGATCTGGGACCTGTCAGAGAATGTTAAGGCTCACATCCAGCCTATTCACCTGGAAGAAACAAGGGCAAAGTGGAAACCAATGTGAGCCCAGAATCCCACCCTAATATAGACTCACAGTATGTCTGGCATATGTACCTAGTCCAGGAATTAGGAAGACCTCCTGGGTCAAGTAATCAGGCACAGTCTAAGGGGTTCACTGTCCTTGAATAGACAGATCACAGGAAACAGGGTGGATCAGGCAGAACCTGTACACTAAACAAAACAAACCCATGTCCAGCTCCTCTGCTCAGAGAGATTAGTGAATATCTGGAGTGCAATGAACTAAAGCAGTAACTCAGGTGGAGGAGTAGTACAGTAGAAAAGCCTTCACTTCCTCTCAGATTTAAATTCTCTGACAAAAGCCACAGCTGGAAAAAGTTTAGCTATCACTTAAACCAAAAGGTATCTTTGTTTCTGACAACTGCTGGATTTGAAACATGATGGGTTTAGTAGCTTTCAGGTGCCTCTTCTTCCTGAGCTCACTACAAACTGTGTAACAGTTTAAAGAAGGGCTGTGTTCCACATAAAAATGAGATACAGCAGAAAGATATTTTAAAACAGAGCAGAAAAGTACTGACAGCTTAGAGAACAGACTTACAAGCTCCTTGGTTATTTTTGGAAGAAAAGGGCTAAGCAAGTCGCAGTATAACAAGACATTCAGGACAGACTCTCACAGAGAAATTACTGAARGGCCAACAGCTTACTCTCAAGCCCATTGCAATTTGCCACGCAAGGCAAGTAACCTAGTCTGGCTAAAAGCACACATAAAATGGAAATGATCTTCTGAATCAGTAGTAGCTTTCTATGACTGATAAATCCAATGTCAGCTCATACTAGTATGACAATCATCCACATGGTGTTATAGCCTGCCCTATGACATCCCCCCATAAACAGGAATATTTGGTTTAGCAAAATACTCAAAAATGGCAGTAAGAGTTTTGCTTCAGTAAGGAGTCATTCAAAACTGGCAGATGAGCTACAGGAGTGGGCCTTGGCAATCACAAAATTAAAAAGCAGTTAGAGTGGGGTAATTTTTCAGCATGAATTCCAACAAAGCCAGCTTGTTGCTAGAAGGTTGTTCAGCTACYGAAGATTTGTCCTTGAATTCCTGTTGAAATCAATCCATAAAAATCATATTAAAGGATTAGGCATCGAGCATTTGTGTGTTGATGTGCATAAGAAATTCTTCACTCACAGACTGCTGACCTTACATTCTTAAGAGGATCTTTCGCCCTATAATAAAGTGTTCACTGTCAACAGTAATTCTTGCGCTTCATGCATCTGTTGACAAAGCCTGAACAGGAAGCTTTTCTGCAGGTAAAAAGTTTGAATGCTGTGCTTCCATGGGAYCTTTGTCCAAAGGATGATGTAGGATTTGGACATCTTGGCGAACGGCAAGGTATTGGTCATGATATTTATGCTACAAGTGAACTATGAAACAAAGAGATGGCATACATTTACTTCAGAAGTTTGGTAGTTCAGGAATTAAACAACTCTCCTTGCATATCTGTCCTTCTGTTACCATCTGTATTTTTCAGGCACAGACACACACACTTCTAACCACAATTATGCAAAATAGCTCATGAGCATACAAGAGYGTTTATTTTATGTCAACAATCCTTGCTTGTTGAACTAATAAATTTATCCTGCACACATTTTTATAAAAAATCCACTATTTCAGATGTCTGCAACACTGATTTCACAAAGCACTGAAATCATCCCTGTGCATAATCCATGCACAACACTGAAGGACCATGAAAATTGGGTTTGTGATACAAACCTCCCAGCTGAGCTTTCACAGCATTGGTGCTRTTCTGGTCTGCATTTAAAGCATACCTGTGCATGTTCAAGGTGCACAGTTTAGCCCTTTCTGCCCACCAAAATGATATRCCCAATATAAGTCRCCTGTGTTAGTAGCGAGCTCCAAGMAAAGAGATTTAAAGGAYCTAGGAGAAACATTTTCTCTCTACAACTGAYTGACCAATTCCCAACAGGAATCCAGGGAAGAATTGGGCACAAAGATGCTCTACAACTGTCCTGTAGGCTGGAACTACTTGGCCAGAGGAAGAACAAATCMAATTAGCTCACTGCAGACAGCACTGCACTCTCTGCCTTCTTTGTCTCAAATCATGCAGGAGTATTGGAGACCTGGCAGGACTGAAATTCCTGCAGAAACAGGGGCAGTAAAGTCTGCTGTGGTCCCTCACTCTGTCACTATCTTCCACGGAAATAAGGCATCTTATGTATTCAATCTTCCCTCACCCTTTTGTCTGCTTAATAAATAAATCTACACTCTTGATTTCTTAATGCTGGCATCTCCAGATGTTTCTTTGCTCAGGAAAGTTGCATCAGTTCACGCTAAAGCTCTCTGCAGATGTGCATCATTTTGCATGCCAAATATTTGCTTCCTGCCTGCATTTTAACTAAATGCACTCAGATACAGAAGTTAGATCCATTGAATTGGAACTGGTATTGGGAAGGTCAACTTAACACAAATTTCCAGCTAGAAATTCTATCTCCAGTCCTGTGCAGATAATTTCCTAGCCATCCCCTTGTGAAATAGTCCTGCTCAGTGGTAATTAAATTAACTGCAAGAAGATGGAAACAATAAATTCAGGAAAATAACAGTGCTTCATATCTTTGGGTAAAACTGAGTGCTTGTGGCTTCCCCAGCTCCACAGCATGCCCTGTTATACCTCATCTATCAGTCCCACAAGCATCTTTTACTTTTCACAGAATAGTTTACATTGGAAAGGACTCCTGGGAGGTCATCTAATCCAACTCCCAGCTCTGAGMAGGTCCAGTTAGATCAGGTTGCTCAGGGACTTGTCAAGGAAATAAGAGATTCAGTATTAAAGCACTGGGAAAACCATGAAACATTTCAAGGAAATAACATAGAAAAGTAATTCAAGTTAACATATGGAGCATAAAGAGAGAGGCCCCAAGTTTGATTCCAGTTCCTAGATCCCACTCCTACCTTAGACCTCAGGTGCTGAAACCAAGAGCTTTCTATTCTASACATAGAGTTAAGGGATAAGGGAAGATAACCACAAAAACCCCTGAATGGCACAGGGTGGTTTCACCAGTAACTGCTTATGCATTTAGGAAAATGCATTTTTAGGATAGCTGTTATTAACCTAAAAGTGAGAGATCAGGTCCTAACCTGATGCAAACCAGTGCTTACTAGCTGACACCAACTGGGAAATTGCCTCACAACTTGATTCTGTCAAGGCAATTCTCAGTAAGAAAATCTTGCATCTTCTATTGAAACACAAGAGACAAGTAGATTCTCCCAGACAGCCCCTGGTTCACAATGAATTATTGCTAGCACATACATTTGAGTCTTACTCAAAAACAAAGGACAGAATACRGGGTAACAAGCGATCAGTCACGTCTGACACGCACACTGTTTCCACAGWATTACTCATCTTTGTGAGGTCTGATACATGTTAAAGGATTTTTCCTAATTCACACACAGATGCCTTGTAAATAAATGGCAACTATTCATATGACTAAATAGTTACTTTGTAGGTATTTTTACATAAGTGCTCATGGAGTTTCCAATAATGCCRTCTTCAAAACATAAACTGCGTATTTCCCCTCCTTTCACTTGTTTTTCAGGAAATCATATTTTCAGACTTCCTGTGGCTGACACAGCCTGGGTAGGTCAGGCTGTGCTGTATCACATCCCACAGCATGTGGCARAGTGCAAGCTTCCCACGGTGATGCTCCACAATGCAGCAGGTGAGAGAGTCAGACTGGAAAATGCAGAGCAGCTTTGATTTGTTTCAGTTTTTTTCATTCCTGGCATGACCCACAGTTAAACAAACTGGCTGCCAAGGGAAATAGGAAAGGGATGCTCTCAGCTTAACTGTGTGGTTAGCACATTAGATCTTTCTAGGAGTTGACCTTCAAAGTCAAATTCAAATGATGGATTTGGGATCTCTCTCACTCTGGTAGCACCATCTGCTTTCACRCCCTGACCTAGCTAATCCTAATCCTGCAGGGCTCTAGATTTTCATCAGCAGATAAATTCAGACTTTAATTCCTAGGATACTGCTTTTCTCGGCTTCTTTTTTTTTCTTATTTTGATGGGATTTTCAGGCTAACTTTTCTTCTGCCTACTGCACTTGCAGGCCTTGCTCCAGAAAACACATTGACTGTGATCACAGGACAAGATCTAGCCCTAGAAATGTTTCAAAAAGACTTCTTGGCAGCAGGTCAGTGAAGCAGGCAGCCACAGCATAGCCAACATCTGTTTTCCTACAGTTTCYATATCCCAGAAGAGTGGTGATAGGGGAAGAAAAATGTATAAAGCAGGACAAGAGAAGAAAGAGGAGGTGAGAAATTAATATTCCAAATGCTCACTGGAGCAAGGAGCTGGTGTCCCCCTCCAGACAGCTCAATATCCTAGACACAGACCACTACATTATCTCTTGARTTTCCCTAATGTTTCATTATGAACAGCAGAATAATCTCCAAAAGAACAAACTATAAGACAACACCACCCTATGTTTCTGATTTTGTAAGCAACCTGCAATCCAATCTGTTCATCCTCCCTTAATAGCCAAAGCCTCTCCATTACCATGCAAATGTAAGTCTAAACAACCTTTTATTCCAAATATTTGTAACAGAAACATACTGCTAATAGATTCATTCYATTATTAGAGACATCTTGGGACAGTGAACTAATCAATATCCCACGGTGCTGAGGGGGACAGCAAATCTAATCAAGTCCCTACAGAACTTACACCTAGAATTCTAATTTACAATGAAAAGCTGTGAGAATAGTTTCCTGACAGCTATTTTTCTATTTTCAAGCAATAGCAATATATCACATTATACACATAAGTTATAATCTTACTGTTCTCCAGATCTATACATTCATCAACAACATTTTCTCCCTAGAAGGGTGACAAATGAGAAAGACAATTCAGAATCCTTTTGTACTAACACTTTGATGTACACACCCGTGTGTGTTAGATAATAAAGGGAGTTGTGACAAAAGGATTATAACCAGACATCACTAAGTTAGCTTTCATTTATCTGCATATTCTGTTCCTATTAATTACTCTGCTGTAAAAGTCAGTGTGCCCAAGGTCAGTGCTGTTTCAATACTCACATCCGGCACCTGGAAYGGATGCTCTCCACCTGGTCATTAATTGCCCTCCCACCTGGCTAATAACACTACTTATCTGGGCCTTGTCTTCCAGAACACTGGGAGAGTTGTTCCATTTCTTTCTGTACTTGCCAGAAAGCCACCCATGCAAGTGGAAGCTGTCACTGAATCCATGAAACGTGCAGCTCTGAAACGGGCTACACCCAGCTCTCTGCATTTTTCACCATCATGCATGTTGCAGATCACATAATCTGCTCCTTCACTTAGGAATCCTTTGGTTCAACACACAAAAAAGTGGCATTCCTTGTGTAASCTAGAGCATAAAGCACAAAAGCAATGCAAGGAGAACTGAGCTTTCCTTCTGTTTGTGTAGCTATCTGCTGCAGAAAGCCAGAATGCTCGGCCGGCRCAGGAGAGAAACACGACTGTAGCACACAAAGCAAACCACCCTCCGGACTAGTTCAGTCCTGCTTGCTTCTACCCAGTTGTGCTCATGGATTCCCGCAAGGRAAAAACTCAAAGCTCCTCTGTGCAGACACCCAGGCTGGACTTGCACAGCCAGAGAAGAGAGGTAAGTGTTCTCCTCTTTCCCTTCCTTACCTTGCTCCCCCCTTCCCCACATATATCTCCAAAGTAACTGCTGGGATATAATACAGCAGAATGCTGTTTAAATCTTTCTAGCACCATGGCTGTGATTTAGGCAGCAAAAGGATTAAGCCTACATGCCTCAGGAAGAGAAAGGATAAATTCTTGCTCAGTTATTTGATTTATTTGAACAGTAGCAGACCTGCAAAAAATTTTAAAAGGTAATACTGCCAGAATTTTTATAYACAAAGGCACTTCAAAAAACTAATAGTGCAATATTAAACAAACATGGCAAAGAGCACATGTGCCTTCATGTAAGGATTCTGTCCTGTATCTCTCTGCTCGCATATCTCACTGACCTCTGATCACCACTGGCACAACCATAAGCATTACCATAGCTTACCATGCAGAATATGCTTCAAAAACCCAGAATTAGCTCAAAACACTACAGCTCCATTTCTTCCAGCACATGAAATATTAGCAGTCAAGCTGCTCTTAGCACTGAATAAAATGCATAAGTCACTTGGCTTTTGTTAACAATGCTTATTTTGGATGTGCAACTCAAGCAATGGTTTGGATCTAAATTCACAGTAATCCTCAGTACAAAACTAGGCTTAAAAACAGTTACTGAAATCCAGATGCTAAAATAAAGCCTTAAGGAGCAGCTCTGATTAGCTGGTGGGGTGTAAGCGCTCTACCCTTGGARTAGCTTGGCAAGGAATTGTCGGAATTCCTCCCTCCTCTTTCCTGGGGGGAGCGGATGCTGTAACAGCTCCCAAGGGGATGACACTCCCTTCCTTTCGCCTGCTCGGCTCCCTGCGGGCAATGGGTCTGGATTYGCTAGGCAGGACTGCAAGGAGAAGGGGGAGGGTGTAATCCTCACTCTTCACCGGATATGGACACAATCCGAGCTCAAATTATTGACTTGTAACCTCACCACAAAAAGAACCATTTGAATTTTTGCTGTAAGGCTTGTGCAAAAGGCTGTTACTGAAGTGCATAGGGTTTTCGGTGCCCCATGAGGTCAAGATCTTAAACGAGTCTCAAACATATATCTCCCACTTTCCACTACAAAATCASTTTTTAAGGGCACTTAGGCAAAAATCCACTTGTGCAAATAACCCAAAGGGATCRTGAAATACCAAAAAAAACCTACCCATTTATGGATTGCAGGGTTTGGCGGTGCATTGTTTCTTTGTTAGGAACTTCTCCCCTCATTCCCCAGCATGTCACAAACTTTCATCACCCCATCATGGCTGGTATAATCTTTTAGTTTTCATACCCACTGTTTCAGGTACTGGAACCTGAAGCACGGTTCACCCAAACCTTTGGCATCACAGCTGTAATTTCAGAAGGGAGATGATGAACTTAAGGCACGTAACAAGGAGTGCTTGTACAGCTTTATCTTGTTCTGACACCACATAGACAAAGCCTGACAGCACCAGTCTTCCCAGGCTAATCAGCACAACCTTTGGCTCACGTCCACAGGCATTTTGCTCATCCAAGCACCCTCACAAGGTTACTCATTAGGGCCCTTTGATTATAGTGCTGCATTCACCTCACAGAGCACACGGAAGAACCAGGRAAGATTAGGGAAAACGGCACTGTGGAAAGTAACAAGTAAAGGACAAATTCCAGACAAGAAGAARCAAAATAAATTAGGACACGCCAGCTGGCTAAGAGAAGACAAAATCAACATCTCAAAAATAATGAATGGAATGATGTGGTAAAAAAGGAGAATCATTTACTGTATGTAATAAAGGAAGTCGGGAAGCCTGTTTTAAACTGGCAGCAATTTAGAAACAAAAGGAAATGTTTTTTCATAAAACAATTACAGTGTGGAACTCAGTGCCCACAGGGGCTGGTCAAGGCAAAGCAGCGCACAGGTTCAAATGGAGAGCAGAGGAATGAACAATGAATACACCCAGGAGAAGCTATCAAGCACATGTCAGGCTGGGATGCTGCTATACAACTCTTTTAGAAACTGAAAAGATAGAGCAGGGAAAGATAATTCCAAAAATATATATATTTTTTACCCATCCCACTCTCACTGGCCTCTGCTGAAGACAGAATACTTGGTGATAATAATCTTTGATCTAATCTAGTGTGACAGTTGCTGYGTTCTCATAAATTTCACTGAGCTTCACAGATGATTGAATCATTTTCCATGTTTTTTGTAACAGTGAACAACAGGACACGTTCCTTCCTTCGTGACTTCTTGTTTTGTACAGACTATCTCAAAGGACAAACCCAACTCCCTCGGTAAAATTCACATGAGAGCAAATATTATGGAAACCAGACACAGTCTCTTGAATAATATTCTGGTTTCACATATCAACAATGAAGACACAAGGGACTATAGAGAAAACTTCCTGTGGGATCTAGAGAGCCCCACATTTTCCTCAACASAGTTACACTGCAGTTTCAGAGTAGTAACCCTTTACAGTTACTCAAAGTAAGTAACATCTTTGGTGCTTCTCAGCCAAAAAAAAACACTTGTCAATGAAGTTCACTGCAATCCCCTAGGTTTATGAGGAGTTATTTCAYTTGAGCACAGCATGCTCCTTTTGTTTACCTGTTTGTTCTCATGATGCAACCTGACATTCTTTAATCAGCTCAGAATGCTTGCAACACAGCCAGAGACTTTGTCACCCACAGAAGATTGTGTGTTTAACAAACTTATGCGGCCAGATGTCAGTGAGTTACTCTTGTACAAAATTAATTTAAAAAAAAAACAAAAAAAAAACCCCACACATGGACCTTCCATATCTGTCTGGCTAAAAGTCCAGAGAGAGGGAGGCCAAGGCCCTGCAGCTCGTTATGGAGGAGGGCTGAGCATCCAGCAAGGGAACACAGCTGCCGGCCACATGACACACACSCTGGTACCAGTGATGCACAGTGCTCATGGGCAAATCAATTCCCACCACAGAGCATCTTGTGATTATTTGCAACTCTGTGCTTTCTCCCACTGTCCCCCCAGAGGATTTTGGACTGAACATCGGAAAAAAAGGCACTAATCATGAATAATGCAGTTCCAATTACAGTGTTTGAAACATTCAGCTTAAAACTATGTTCTCGCTGTTTCCTTCTACTTGCTGTTCAGGCAGTCCCATGGATGCCACTGCAGTGTGTCCACTGGAWGTGATCAGCACAAGTATAAGGATCAGAATTAACTCCAAATTCCTCAGCTTTCAAGGAGCTGCTTAGTTTAATGGTTAAAACCTCATGAGCCCTTGGATTGTRTGAACACCTGTCAGTGCTCTCTGGATGAAAAGGTAGTTGCTTGCTTATTTATTTGAAAACTCAAGCTACATACTCGTCAAAAGAGTTGTATTTGGTTTTTAAAACAGAATTGAGATGACAGTTTCAGCTGAAAAGTGAAGCTTCAGTGTAAAGACAGCACACACAGTTTGATTACTCAGCTTTTGTTTCTGTGACCACTGACTTTGCTGCAGAGGTGCAGTCAGAACTCATCTCTGCACCTGTAAATGTTCTACTGCTYTGCTTTTGTGGGTAGCTGTACTAGGACCCCCGTGCTCCTGTAGTCTTAGGAAGTCTGCACACTTAAGCTGCAAAAAAAGAATTAGGATTTTAAGCACTGAAGTCTGCCCTCACAACCTTAGCTCTCTCCAACATTTGCATCCCTGCTTGGAAAATAAATAMTTTAGTTGAGACATGGCAAAGAACAAGCCAGGAAAACATCAGCCCAAAAGAGGCAAGTTTTGGASAGCTGAAAACAAAGGATTACAATAGGAATGCTTATATAATCTTAATTATAGAGGACGATTCATCCATAACCACAATGGTACACACATGGCCTACAACTGCATATGTTTGAAAGTACAGTAGTTATTCCACTGGCTTCTCCCTGTGCTTACSTCCCTCTTACCACAGTTAACAGGGCAAAGGAAATTAATTTACATGCCCATCCCCAAAATGAAAAGGTTAACCATAATTCTGAGGGGAGATGAAAGCGTTACCACTACTCCAGAAGGATATCAATCTAAATAACCCTCACACTCAGTAAATCAATGGGATTCTTCTGGTTGCATCAGACCAGCCACACAGTGTTTGCATAGGGAAACAACCAATATGAATGTCATCCAAATACGGAACTGACAACAGCAGGGAATGTGAGCTAAAGGAGGAGATGGGGGGAGGGAAAGGGGCTGAGCAAGAGGAGAAAAGGAAAGCATCGAAGGTGTTGGAGTCAGGAAAATCCTTCCGAGTTTTAGTGCCTCAGCAACCTCCATTCATATCTTGAGAAATGTCAGAAATCAGGAAATATTACTTCGGGTTGCATGCTTCTGTCCTGGCCTATCAAACACGTGGAGTAGTAACAGCAAATTACTGGAAACTGCACTTTGAACTTAGCCACTGGCAAGGATCCCAGTCAAACAGAAATGTAAAAGTTCCTTTCCTCCATGGGGCCTCTCGTGTGGGGGTGTCCCCATAGACGTTCAATAGCTGGTTGCAACAGGTTGGAATGAGGCCCTGAGCCAGAAAAACAAGCCCTGACTAGTATTATTTCCTACTGCCTACGTTGTTTATTAAAAGATATTTTGACGCATCACTCTCAGCTTTGTTGGGCTGCATTAAGAGGATCGAGGCCCATCGAGGAAAAACTGGCACCATTTACACAAGTGTTTACTCCTCCTTTTCTTACAGCATTCTGCTTCCTCTGTGCATGGCTATAGGTGTAGCACTAAGATATATTTAAAGAGGAATTGGAAACAGTCAGACTGGTTGCTAAGCAAAGGTTCTGTATTTCCTGCAAATAAAAAGTAATTAGATTCTAAACTCTATCAATATTTCTAGCATAGACAGAGGAAACAACATTTTTCTACACATCAGATTTTTACAACATGGTTTAAAAAAAAAAAAAAAAAAAAACAAAAAAAAAACAAAACCTCCAACCACAGAGTATTCAGGAACAGTAACTTAATGTTATTAACAACCCAGGGAGTGCCCAGTGAGTGCAGAAAGGCATTGTAGCCTTCCCCCTTCCGGAGGTGAAATGATCAAAAGATTGGCCTCTTTACAGTCTGTTATATTTCTGTCTAAGAAAACCCAATTTGCACAAGCAAATAAACTGGCTCRTTATAAAACTGAGGGGTCAGTCTGAGTCAGATAAACTCCGAAGTCAGACAGCTGAAGAAACAAAGTTTTATTTAAGCCACAGCACAGGTGATCCTAAGAGGAAACAGTAAATCCCCATAGAGCCACAACTTCCACATTGGGCAACAGAGAGCACGAGGAATGGAGGTGCAGGGAGTGCGATTTTCTATCGCCACATGGCTCAGCACATGTTTAATCAGAAACAACAGATCCCAGCCTTTCATTCAAACAGGGGAAGAGCAAACAGAAAAATCAAACAATAYATTTTCCCCTTCCTGATGAAAGGAATAAAACCTGACTGCATCAGGACTAGTCAAGAGGAATGACTTAAAAAAAAAAAAAAATGCAGAATGCCTTACCAGACATCTTAAAAATACTTCTTTTGCTTCTCTGTAAGTTTAAGTGTAACCTTCCTGGAGGCAAATCAATAACATTTTGTCCATTTTATAAGCTTGATAGGYATTTCATTTTCAAAAAGAAACAAACTTGTACAAGAAAATACATCGAACCTCACAGGTGTTTCTAAGAGATTCCAGATCAATAAATCCTGATTCCAATGAGACTTGCAAAGGCATATATCCAGACCTTAGGGAAATAAAGACTGTTTACGACAGCTTCAGCCTATTATTGTATGTCCTAAGGACAGTACTGTTCATGCTGTACTCCAGGCCTCTTTCTTGTTTCCTTCTGTCTTCCTCCTTTCCCAACCCACCCCCCAAGTAGATTTACAATGCAGGTTGCTAAGAGAGATTTATCCCATTGCACCATCTTCTATGGAAACTTAACAATCATTGTTTAATATAAAATTTGCCACAACTTCCGTGGGAGAAAGTGCTTCACCGTGTATTACCACGTAGTCAAATTTTGGACTAAAAATAAATCTCTTTCTTCCGCACTTGCAAACCCAACATGTGGAAAAAATGTAACATTTAAACTACCACACGTGTTTCTGTAGAAGAAGAAACAACATTAGGTTCCCTGTCTATGACACTAAATGTTATTATTCCACGGCACCTGCTCCAAGAAAAAATGTCACATATCAAAGGTAAATATTTTGTAATGCCTGTACAATAGAGAACAGACACATTTAGACATTGCATAAATAAATAGACAGAAAAATAAACAAATCAATCTGTAGAGGCATTTGTTGGTCTTCATGAATGCAAGAGACATGCCACAGCTGGCGGGAACATATCTCAGGTGCTAGCCATGTTTTCCCAGCTTACTGTGTCCCCTTGCTTCAGTGGAGCAAGATTATGTAACTCTGTAATCCAGAATATTTGATACACTATGCCATTATGACATGCATCAGGCCTTTAATTTCCCCAAATGCTTTCTCATGCGTAATGTTTTGCTAGTGATTTTCACATTACACACCAACAAATTGTGTTTCATGCTGTATTCTCCAGAAGGGTTCTAAGTAGCTAACGCCAGTTTGAGGTGTGCTTGGTTTTAAACTATGCTGCTGGTCTGTGTCAAATTATGTGCATTTATGGACAATAAACAAAAAGCAAAAAACTGAACACTGAGTTATTCCTACAGTGCTGAATGATGTATCCATGGATCAGACCTGGAGCTGCAGGAGAGCAGGTAAACTAGAAGGAGCAGACAGCAACTCAGTGAAGCAAAGTTTTATTAAAAGGAGTTTAAAAGTGTTACCCACCTTCTGCGCTGCTTGGACTTCCTGAATCATTAAATTTATCCCAGAGAGTAACATCAGAAACATCAGATGTCAACACAAATTCCATGGCTCAGCTCATTGCAGCACACAGTAGTTGAGAAGTTACAGCTGACACACTGTCAAATGAGAAAACCCAYTGAAATCAGCAGCAAGACCTGTTCTAGAGAATGAAAAAAGAAACAAATTACCATGTAAAATGAAGGGTTAGGGCACTCTCAGAAATTGTATCACTAAACATTTTTCATTAATAATAATAGCAGAGTACTGACTTGGCATTTCCATCATGGAGATTATACTATGTACATCCTGCAAGGCCATATTGGTTTTGAGGGGTTTTCCTCATTTTTCCCCCCTTCAAAAAAAACCCAAAAGCTCATACAGTGATTAAAAGGACAGAGCAGCGTGGGTAAGCAATACTAAATCAAGGACTTGTTAGAAGTTGCTCTGTTATGATCTTGTTTTATTCTCTCTGCTGCCRGGTTCAGACTTGGAAGGACTCATTTGTCAATCCCACCTTAGCTGTCCCTTCATTTTATTTATAGCACTGGTTTTTCTACTGTTGTATTTTAGGAGGTTTGCCAGATTAATGTTCCCTGTCCACCACAATATTTTCTTTCCTACCATCAAAATTAGGTCTGACTCCATGTAAAAACATTGCTATTGCCTGGGTAATTTCTCTTCTTTTTTTTCCTTTTTTTTCTGTTTAAGTACTAGGTATATATCTCACTTCTTCCCTAATTTCCTGGATATGATATATATTTCCTCATTGAAGTCACATGACAACACAGGCCCACACTATAGCTAGAGCTGCTTTACTCTATCCTGTCAGAGGCATCAAGTTACTAGAAATGTCAATGGACTTCTAAGGAGGAATAGGTTAGGGGAGAAAGAAAAATATATTTAGTAAGATTTTTCCAGAGAACACATGTTGCCCTGAAGCAAACTTTAGTATGCAGCTGATTCTATCTGTATCAAAATGAAATGAAAAAAAAAGAGGGGGATGGTGCTTTTGTCTAAAAATCTCCATTCCTTGAACACAATCTAGAGCAGTAGAGTTGAAGGCATCCCCAAAGCAAACATGGAAGAGCCATCCTAAATGCTTGAAAACTGTACATGGTAAGGTATAGAGCGTGCTCACAACTTACCAATTATTTCCAATTATTTCACTTTTCAATGCAAGGGCAAGGGATCAAATTCTGCTCTTTGTGGCACTGGAAAGCAGATAATGGGCCCCTGAGCTGGCTAGGGCTAATCTTAGATCTGAAGGGGAACAGGAGAGCTGATTCCCTTCCAGAAGGAAATATTCTCTTCTCCAGCAGCTGAGCAAGCCTTGTATGTATGCAGCATGCCAATAGGAATGGAAGGAGAATACAGTCAAAAGGAAAAATAGCTGGGGGATGTGGGGGGTGTGGGGAATGTATAAAAATCACAGCTGATACCATTTCTCCCATACACTAATACCTAGAGGAGTTCAAAGGTTTTCCATGCCTATGGCATTTGGCAATTATAATAGCACAGTAAAATACCTAAGGTTAATGAGTAACCTCTAAAGGAAGTTACTTCACATAATGACAGCAATTTCTCTGAACTAAATGTTAATAATCAGGCCTGTAATACGGTGAGAAGGAAATAGTGGGCAATTGGCAAATGGAACTTTGTTACCTAGTAACAAGTCCTTGAGGTATGAGCCGAAAAAATTTGAGCAGGCAAAACATTTCCAGGCAGGCAGAGCAGCTTGACAAACACAAAACATTTTGCAAAACCGGCAACTGTCCGTGACATGGAAAGTGGAAGCAGATGCGGCAAATTACCTCGTTAACAGGCAGTCTGAGGAACAATTAGCTAACGGCAAAGCAAAGGGAACGCTGTCACGTAACCAGCAGCACGGGCAGGGCAGATAAATGGAAATCTTGTTCCTTATACTGGCATTGCTCACTCCCAGCCCTGCCGCTCTGCTGTTCCTGTGCCCTTTCTCTGCCCACCGGGAGATAAGGGGAGCGCTGCCGTAATTCCAGGCACGGTGTGTGAACCAGCAGTGCTGCTGACTCAGCAGATACACCCCTGGTCCCACGTTAGAGACACTACTGCAGGAAGGGTTTCGACACCTTTATTATGAATGGGGCAATGCGCGCTCTGATCCCAGGCAGGGTTACTACAGTTTGCCACGAGGAAGAGCATCGGGGTGATTGCCACACTCAAACACACCAAACAGGATTTCCCAAATGCTCCCTTGCAACAACAAATGCACTGTCAAAATCGTCTTAACAAATTGATCTTCTTTCAGTCACAGTGCAGGAAACCACGCACCCATCTCATAAAATCCCTTTGACAGATACAGGAACTGCACAGAAAAAAATAAAGGTCCTGTCAACCTCCTTCAWGCATTTTTTTTTTGCCATAAGCAAATTGCGTGCTTCATCTGCAAAGCTGGACAAACCAGCTCTTTGCAGAAATCCCATGTAAGCCACRAACAAAAACATTTTCTACAAGCAGCCTTACCTTTGCAAAGTCAGCCCAGYCCCTACCACGCTAAAAACATGTCCAGAACCATGCAAAGGCTTGGATTTGTGCACTCCAGCACCATTCCTCAGCAACATCACCAACGGGAGCATCACAAAGGACATGAGTGATGCCTCATTCCATCCTACCTCATCACACACACAACTTTTACTTCCTAGCTGAAGCTGTTCATCAATTTACAAATAATGAATGTGGCCAGTATAATTGCTTGCTTGTTTTAGGAAAATCTAATAAACATTTGCCTCACCACATTTTCTTGGTGAATAAAATCCTGTTCCTGATTTTTTCCCTTATCTTAAAAACAAACAAAGAAATTTGAGTTTTAAATGCAATGCTAATGCAAAATGAAGCTTGATTTTTAAACTTGACAAAGCCCAGGAAATTCACATTTAAGCTTAGTTCTAATCTATGAGCAAAACCAGCATTTTCACTTCATGGCTATGAATCTGGGCAGTGCAAGACMCTTCAGTGCTCCTATATTTGCACAAATTCTGATCCAAGCTAATCCCTGCAGGAATGACTCCAAGAAAAGAAGCATCAGCTGGGGAACCGGGAAAAGATGGAACCACACCAGCTTAGTGATACACCATAGGCCACAGCATTCCCTGGCTCCCCTCAATTTTATGTCTTTTGGCAAATTTCCTCAAAAAAGMAAGTTTTACTTARCATGAAYACAGATCATACCCTATAGCCTAACAACAGCAATAAAGCCAAGCTCAGCATTTATACAATCCTGATACTGAAAACTTGGGATTGATCGGAATTCCAAGTCCCTCCCTTTCTTGGGAGGAAACAGCTGGTTGGCTTTCAACTGCTGTGCTTGCCACATATGCCCTTAATCAATTTGGTCTAATTTCACTAGCTTGAAGTACTTAAATCAGCTACGTGGCCTCCTCATCATATTTGGACTCAGAAAAGAGCTAGACAGAAGTGACAGAAGAAACTCATTCCAGAAAGAGTCACATGAAAGCCTTTTAAAACTATCAGATCTTGCTGTAGACGTACAAAAAAAATACAAGATCRAATTTGGCAGAACTCTGTGTTCTAACTAGTTTCCACTATCAGACGAGAATACATGTGCTCATTTAGACCCCAAAGCATATCCCTAAATCATGAAATACAGGCACAGCTGCAAGGATTGCTAAAAACCATTGGCCAGGTCTGATATAGTGCTGCAACATTGCTTCTAACACTTGAGCAGGTTCACTTTGTGACTTTATCCTCTGTCAACAAGCACAGCTTTATCCTATCTCAACACATATGGGCAGGATGTTATTTGGTGAACAAAAGCCACCAGTGACCAACAGCACACAGGTAAAACATTGGCTACAAAAGCAGGGACTGATACATGCAGAAATAATTAGAGATTTGGCACTTGCCATTGTTCAGATATCTGACTCCAGGAACAGAGGAGCTGACTGCTTTCCAGGAACAGCCMAGCACCCACTGGGAGCCCCTTCACAGCACCCAAAACCAGCAGCAGAGCCACAGAGCACGTTCTAACCTGTTCTGAGAGAAGCCAATATTCAGCATGGCACATTCAGGGTATTTGCCTTCAAGGAAGACAATAGCCAAGGACTAGGAAGCCCCATGTAGCCCATGAACAAGCAGCATACTCCATGTGCCAGGGCTACACTGAGGCATCTGGCAGCAGGGCTGGATTGGCACTGGGGCCACAGGGCAGYTGGAGTCTGTGCCTGCAGAAGGCAGCAAGAGAGCAGGAGCTACTGAAGCCAGAGCCACCAGGTCATCCAGGGACACAGCCACATCCACAGTTTTGTTCCTATCCATAATGGCCAGAGCCATGAAGCTCCTGTGGAGCTCCTGGCAACACCACCTGCAAGYCGTTCTTGGAACGAGTGCTCTGAGGTGCGAGGTTTGTAGCCTGAGGCATCTGGCAACATCTCGGCTTTGGCAGGCAGCTGCAAGGTCAGGGAAGCTCTGCAGCCCCAGAGCTTCACCCAGGCAGGCTGGAGGAGCTGGGGGGCYCTGGCTGCAGACATTGTCTTTTTGCACAGCTGAATTCATGAGCTGCAGAGCCATTCGGAAAAGAAAAATTAGGTCACTGATTTTTTTTTATTTATTTATTTATTTATTTTAACAATAACCAAAGGCTGCTGCTACAAATCYTTTCTCTCTCTAGTACGTGCCCTAAGAAGACTTCACCCCAGGGGCTGGCAACAAAGATGTTTCAAACAAACTCAACACTGGACTCATCATACACCTCAGCCTAATCCTCCTGCCTTTGCGTACAACACTTGTACAGCAGAAGAACTCTTATCACCAACCAATCTCAAGTGACTCATTTTACACTTGTGCTAGGGAGATCAGAAGGAAGCCTCGTGACTTGTAATCCACAGTTAAAACTGCAAGAGCATAAAGACAAGTTATCTGGCAAAATGAAAGTTAAATAAATACAGGTGCCTTGTGGTTGCTACTTGCTGATCTGGCAGCAGTTGTTAGTCATTTCATCAGAAGGCCCATCTGTGAGGATCTAAGAGTCAAAAGCTTTGATTGCCTGCCCTTTATGTTGTCTGGCTCCTCTTCACTCATTCTGAGAGCCAATGAAGGCTCAGAGTAGTAACAGAAACCTATCCAAGCCATGCTGTTCTGCAGATGTTAAAAAGATAAATGCACAAACTGTGAAGGAGCTCACACAATACATGGCAAACGTTTTGATTAACTACCCTAACTGGAAGTCACAGACTCAAGACTCTCCTAGCGTGTGTTTTGGCTTTTAAGAAAGGAAGTCTGTAATGGGGTTTTCTGTGAGTGTCTGTCATCCTGAGGTTGCTCAGAGCCAGGCTCAGCCCACTGCTCTTCAACGGGAGAAGACTGCACTGTAGTGGAACTGGTGTGGTTCCACTGCAGGGAATCAGATCCTTTTCAGGGAGGAGGCAACAGGACCATGAAAMACTGCACCCACCACTGGGCTCCAGTTAGCTACTGGGGAGCAGCTCCACAGCTTCAAAGGAATTCCCCCTCCTTGCTTCAGTCYGTCCAGTGGCCTGGATACGGGGGTCAGGCACACAGCCCTGTGTTTGGCCTTTTGGGAATCACAAGCGGAAAGAACCACAGGGAACAAGTAGAGCATGAGGCGGCACACGGGACTTTCTACACAGCCCACCAGGGGTTGGAGCTTTGCAGRAAGCCAAGTGACATTTCTCAGTCTTAAAACCCGGAACAATACCTGCTATAAAATATTTGGAGCCAAAAGAGAGAAACCAGCATGGCATTCACAAAATACCTCACAAGTCCAGCAGTGAAACCAGCCCRTACACCAGGGAAAACATCGCATCCACACATGCAACTTTGACGCTCACTGCTGAACTTGTGTCTCTCAAATTTCCTGTCCTGAACAATATAGGACAGCCCCAGAGACACAGTGTGCATTGCAAGGGGTTTGGCACAAACTGACTGAAACCAAAAGAAATTCAAATTCAAGGCTGATTTGCTTTCCTTACCTCATCCCATTGTACTTAGTTATTTCAGCACATAATTGCTAACATCCTTCATTGATCTGAAATTCCTGTGGATACAATAAGGCYAGCCACGGATGGATGCTAGCCTTCACTCTGAGTTTCCAGGCCTTTGTCACAGCTCCTGGGTTCAAAAAGTATAAAGCCTTCAGAGTGTCAGTGACCTAAATACATCTCTGAAGGCCCCGAGGAGTGCATCTGTGGGCGCCCCTCATGATGCATTCAGCCCATTTCCTGCAACCACACCAAGAGCCTGAGGCTCCCCTGCACACTGCAGCTCCTCTTCCCAGCCCTGTTGACTTGTCCTTTTTCCACTTACAGTCATAAAATCATTTCCTCTTCCTCCTGGGCTCTGCATTAGCTATGATTAACTGCCACAGGGCATCCTAGTTTTAAATTCCCTGTGCAGCCTCATCTGAGGAGTCTGGTGTCAGTGCTTGGAGAGAAAAATTCACAGGCGTATAAAGGTTTTATTATTCCAAGAGTGGGGACAGATGTGCAGGTGATTTTTTTTTCACTCCCTAGGTGAAAGGGAGAGATTATTGTAACACACAAGAGCATAATGTGAAAGTGTTGTAATGCAAGTCAGAGGAACAAATTGGGAGATGTGTATGAAATTTATATACATCAATTTTACATATAGATATTAATTGGTAAGGGGGAAGATCACATAATAGATATTTCTCATGCCTAAAAAACTATGAGCATCATTCTTTAAAAAAAAAACGATTTGAAAATTATTTGAACTCCTGTACAAAATACACTCCAAGAAAGTCTTTAAAATTATTTCTCATGGTTCAGTAGAAATAAATGCTCTATTGAGCTGGCATTTAAAAATCTTCCCTCCCAACACATATATTAGAAGCATACCACCCTCAAGGTGAGAAATATATTTTAGGACTTTCCCGTTGCTTTCCAAAAACAGCTTAGAAGGCATTGGTGAAATCAGTGTGAAAATGACCAGGGTTTTCCTGTTACTTTCCAAAAACAGCTTAGAAGACATTGGAGAAATCAGTGTGAATCTGGGGCTTGTCTGAGTGAGCAATACATTATAGACAAGAAAGGGAAAACAACCCATGGAAACAACAGGTCCTCATTCCTGTATGCAGCAATAATGCATTTTGTTGAGATGGAAGTCCTAAATGCACAAATAAATGTAATAGAATATCCAAGTCTCCAGCAAATCTACAATCAAGATAAGGTAAAGCTAAAACACAGCAAATCTCTGATTTTCACAGACACTGCAAGAGGCTCATTTTAAATAGCTGCTCTCCCCCTCCCTCCAAGAGAATCAGTCTTGGATATTTTAAAAACATCCCACTAGAATTAGGTTTATCAAACCTGTAGTGGTCCCTACAGTGAGAAAAAAAAAATGGGGAAGCACATATTCATTCCAAAACTAGATTTTGATTTTACTGTGACTTTTAAACACCCATCACAGCCTCCCTTTGGTTTTCAAATACCAAAGACAAACCGAGACATGAGATTCCCCTGCTAAAACTCCAATTTCCTTTCCATACATCACCACTTTTGGGGGGAGGGACGCACCTCGAAGCCCCGGGGCTGCACTTGGCAGCAGCTGGAGAAGTGGGTCACTCGCTGGCAGTTGGCTGACCCCGTTCCAGGCGGGATTGCAGGATGTGTCYCAACCTTTGGGGAACGGCAGGGTTTGTTTGCCGTCGGGGAGGTGCGGGTTATCAGYGCGGCGGGGAGCGGAAACAACCCAGCGGGGCAACTTTTGTGAGGATAAGCAAAGCCCCAGCAGCCCTGGGGCGGCCTCTCCCCTTTCCACRGGAGGCTGTCTCGGCGCAGGTATAAAAACCTCATTAACCTGAAACAGCGAGGAAACCTYCTGGCACAGCTGGAAATATAGAGGCGAACTCTCTCTGGGGCGCCATCCTCCCCACAGGGACAGCCGGGGAGGTTCCGCACATTACCTTGGCCCTTCAGCTGGCCGGGCACCATGACACAGAAATGGCAGGGGAGACAAAGMAGCAACCGGGCTTTTCACGCCTCCCAGTGTGGTCCCGGGAAGAGAAGGCTGCTGGAAMACGCCCAATTCCAGCCATTTTCACAGCGGGTTCAACAGCGCCAGGCCCTCCTTGGGTCGCCTCAGGCTGCACGGGCTCGTAAAAAGGAGCTCAGTGGCTGCAGCAGCGCCGTTTGCTGAGGGGGCACGGGAGGCAGCGCGCGCCCTGAGGGGGCACGAGAGGCAGCGCGCGCCCTGAGGGGGCACGGGAGGCAGCGCGCGCCCTGAGGGGGCACGAGAGGCAGCGCGCGCCCTGAGGGGGCTCGTGAGGCCGCCCGCCCTGAGGCGCAAATGGCACCAGCGCCTCCGTGCCCCTCAAAACCCACGGCCACCGCCACACCCGTGCCCTGAGGGTGGAAGTGTGAGGGGGGAAAACCTCTTGTGTCCCCTCATCACCTCTGCGGTGAGGTGCGCTCAGCCCTTCAGAGAGAAAGAGAGCGAAGGATCACCCAAACGCAGCCGGTAACTTCAATTTCTGTTGTCTCAGTACCCACTTTCTTCGCTCTTTCTCGGCCATCGGTTTCTAAACACTGGGATAAAAGCATGTCTCCAAGAGTCGGGTGGGTGCTTTTGGCACAGCAATGCCAGGGGTCCATTACAGCCTCGCATAGAAGTGTTCTTCCTACAGATTTCAGAGTCATCTCAGACTGCTTAACTTAACACAGGTAATAACTTCTAGCCACAGTGGCACTATGTGGCAGCATTAGGCCTTACTGCCACAAAAATGAACTTTACCACAAAAGTGAACCCTTTCAAGTTATCCTTTAAAAAATATCATGAATTAAAAAAAAAAAATGCAATTCAAGCATCCAAATATCACCACTTAATGGTCACACATGTACGAGCTGTGCTGCAGCCTGTGATTACTGGGTTGTTTCCTCAGTGGCTCACAGAATCATCTCAAATCCATCAGCATGCCAGGAGCTGTTTTAGGGAAGATTCCAATGATTTTCACCATCCCTTTTTCCTCCTTTCCCTTTCACACCCTCTGCTAAAGAGCCAGCTTTCACACAAAATCAAATTTTCYTCAGGTCACTCTGAAGAAGATGCTGTTTTGCCAGCATCGTGCATTTTTCTTCTGAGTCCATGGAAGCCCTGCCAAAGAAAGTGATATATGGCCAGAAAGAGACCCTCACCCTCACCCTAATTAGAAGCCTTCACTATTCTGCAGGGTTTCAAGAGGACAGAAGCCTGAGGCAGCTGGATGGGAATATGAACCATACCATGCTCCAACAGCTTTCTCATATTCATCCGGAGACCGAGATACATCTGTTTATCATCAGCTGCAATACAGTTGGAGACAAAGTGCATTGTTAATAGGGTGTGTTTGAGAGAAAAGTCACAAGGAAGTGCCCTAAACTAAGTGATTTCTGAAAGTAATGGCTATGGAGCACATACCACACAGTAGCTCTGTGCTAATGGATATTTTTCTTCATTCRTGGCCATTAACTGTGTGGGTTTGCCAGCAAGATCCAAAAATAAAATAGAAGGGGTGGTAAAGCACCTTCTCAAGATAACAGATTCCAGTTTCTAGCCAAATCTGACTCTGGTTCTTTTTTCTTGTAAGGAAGACAGGATTTGCCATATATTATCAGTACAACAGCTCCTTTTGGCCGCAAGCTTGTTCCTGACAATAATCCTGGACAATGCTTCAGACCATGGTGAATGTTCTCCAAGTAACATGATTACATACGCCAACTCCAAAACAAGAATTGGCTTGCTTCATCACCCTTACCTCAAGTTCTTGTCTCTAAAATAACAAGTCATGTATTATCATGTATGACTGTTATAATATATGAGTAACTATTATCACATGTGACTAACTATTGCATGCTATTTAGTAACTGGAGATTGTGCTTTTAAGGCCATAATCCTGTTCTGTTCACTGTAGGAAAGGAGAAGGGACCAGGAGACATCACCACATTTCACAAAGGCACTGTGAAAATGCAGCTGATCTGATGCCACTGAGGGATGGTCCAGAAAGTTTGGATGTTGGATGAGAGGGGAGCAACAGATTCTCTGTTGCTGAAAAAGCAGTCAGCAGCCACAAAAATAAGTAAGTGTATATATATATACATATATTTATTTTATTTTTTTTTAAATTAATGGCAATATAAGGGGATGTTGGAGTTCTTCCTACAGTCACCCACCTTYACAGAGCTACTTGGACTTGTATTGATTAAGTGTGGTTCCCCTTGGAGATGGGATGAAAAGCTGGACACCATGAAGCACACAAAATGCCATCAAATGCATTYAGTCAGCTCTCCTTCAAGCCTCTAAAATTCAAAAATAGAGAGACACTTTGCAAGCAACACACCCAGGGTTAGTTTAAAATCAAAGGTTATAGGGTGGATTTCTTTTTTTCCTGTTGCACTTGTTTCAGCTTTTAGAAATTTAACGACGTTCTACACTATCAAAGCATTCATTCATCATCTTGATTTCTTGCCCCTCCCATGGTAAACTCAATTCTACCACCTTTTGCTCACTTCCATGCAGTCACTGCTCTTAGCAGGCTCGCAGAGAAGATTGTCTGCCAGCAAGGAGACACTCTGGTAACACAAGCAGATTAGTTCATCTGGTACCAGAGGTTTTGTAAGGATGCTTGTTTTATAAAAGTTTATGTGCCTATTTTGTAAAAGATAACTTCCATAAAAAATAGCAGTTTTATATTCGATACAAATGAAAGATTTTGTCTGCTAATAGAACTTTGAATRTCTGAGTTTGAAGTCTGGGTATAAATAAAAGCTTGAGCTGGACATTTTCCAACAGGACCTAAACCCGGAAGAATTACAGCAGTCTCATGATCCAGCAAGGAGTTACATAACACTTGCCAGTGCCATGTGTAGTTATTTCTGAGGATAATGTCACATTTTGCTCTGTGGTCCTGTTCTGTGTGGTGATTTTCGCAGCAGGTTCAGGCTACCATCTACTATTGGAATGGATGACCCCAGCGAGGGAATCTCTTTATTTCCTACATTCACAAAGTCTGTACAAGCRGTCATTTAATCACAGTTACCTCTCTGCTCATCCCAGCAGTTTGTGTTTGCTTTAAGCACTGCTTCCAAGTAGGGCTGCAGCCCTGGCCTGAATAAATCAGGAGCTGGGGAATTTATCACTTTCCTGGGTAGTTTATTATAGWGGTTATTAAACACCAGTGCTAAAGATACATGCCTCTACTCTGAGTTTCCTGGGTTCAAGTTCGGTCTTGTGACTTATCCAGCTAAATTACAGAGCCCTTTAGTATGTATTTCCTCTCCACAGAGGTGTTTAAAATGCTGTAATCAAGTCACTCCTCAGCCTTTCTTTGTGTTAAGATAAACAGATTGAATTCTTGATCTCTTTCTCTCCATGCAAAACACAAGCCTTTAAAGTAGCTCCCCAGCTTCCTGCACTCTCCCATCTCTTAGCATCTTTTTAAAAGCACAGAAAGCTGGAGGGAATGCTGTACTCCAGTGCATGTGGCATGGCCAAGAAAGGGCCTTRGTGCTCTCTGTCATTGCAACAGTCTTGACACTTTTCCCTTCAGCCTCCACTGCAATTGCCTCTGAAACCACCATTAAATGGCAATGCATTTCAGATTGAAGGAAATAATCTCCAGTTTAGTTTGTGTTGCAGATGACTTTGTGAGGAAAAGCAAATTCTGACAGCTGCTTCCATTTCATTGTGCTTTTTTTTTGTTTTTGAAAGAGAAAACCATTTGTTTTCAATTTGTCTATAAATAATARAGGAAAACACAGCTGAGGGGCCCAGTGTGATTTTTATAGAATGTTCATTTTTAGAAATCTGATAAGCTTAACCACATATGTTTGAAATCACAGTAATATAAAATGCAGAAATTTAAAAAAAAAAAACAACAAACCCTACTTGTCATGCAATCTATTAATTATTTTATCTAGTACTTRGCAGCATTTGTCAACTATTGTATGTTGGGGGCAACTTTGGACCTAAATTCTAAACATATGGAGAAGTATTTTGTGGATGGAATTAACAGATTAGGATTTAACCTCTACGAGGTCAGAACTGTGGGGTTTTTCCCTGGATTGAGAGTGACCTCACGAGCCAGCAGGACAATTAATTAGCTCCCATTTATCCAAAAAGCTATTTATCCAAAGAGTCAGGAAGGCAATAGACTACACCTGAATTCCGCTCAAGCTGCCACTCATGTACCCAGAAAAAACTCCTCAACCTGGAATATTTTACCTGACCATTCAGAGGATTGCTGATCTACAGAGCTGATCTATAGTACAGCAATCTCAGAACACTGGAGCAAAGGGGACTGGGACAGATATATAGCTCAAATGTAATATTATTCCTTAGAATGTTGAATTCTCTCTTCCCACTCCTAGCTCTATAAAAATTGTTTATGACCCTATTTGTCTTCTGCTTTCCTGAAGTGCATTCACATTGTGTCACACCCATGCCACTCAACTGATATATCATGAAGTTTTTGCTAGTAATACGGCGTTAAAAATACCTTTCTGATCTGACTTGAATTTTTAATGCAAGTGGGTGAAGCCACTGGAAATGGTGTTGTTGGGAAAAGGCTGTTTTCAGCTGGATCATAGCGTGTGAAAGCTACAGGAAGCCATTAATAAGCAGAAGGGTTTTATGACACAGGCTCTGGCCACTACCTTGTAAGGTCTCCACAGCATCAGAAACCCAGCCTGTTTGTATCAGCACAGTGCCTGGAAGAGATACAGCAGCCTGGAGAGGCTCCTAAATCTTCACAGGAGGTTGCACTTCTAAGTGCAACTTCCTATATAAGGAAGCAGGCTCTGTGTTAAAGGAAAAGCGAGACTTACGGGAAGGTTTGAGGACGTGAGAACACTTCCCATGAGACCAGTTGGCCAGAGCCATCTGTCCAACATGGGAAATACTTACAAGAGCTAACAGGAATGACCAGGCAGCAAAAAGACAAGTTTAGCAAGGGGCTCAGGCCACTACAGCAATCCTCCCTATCCTTTCATCCCTGTCTGATTCCTCCTGTAGGAGCAGTGTGGGGTACCAGAGGTGCTTATGAGGGAGTYTGGGGGGAAGACAATGGGATAGCARCCATYRCCACTATTGGTTATGCAGRGCAAAMTTCCTCTTCTGTTCCTGTCTTAGTAACAAAAAGCCACAGAAWAGCCTGACAAACTAACAGTGATATACAAAGATTCCTGCTGATTAAAAAAAAAAAAAGCTATTTCCTACAGTTTAGTGAGCTGGTGTTTGCCCAGTACACACAGCTATGGTGTCTCCTGGCCTGCATAGCTGGTGGTACAAATTGCAGATATATCACAACCAGACTTTCAGGGAGACAGAAAGGGAATTGCTGTGTCCACAGTCTTTTCAGACTTCCCTCCAGGTGCTGTGCTGGCAGCAGGCCCTGCTGCTCCCCAGAGAGGCAAGCAGCACTCTTGACTCAGAATATGTTAGCAGACAATAACTAGTCATTTCAAGAATATGTTCTGTTTTCAGATAAACACACATAGAACATGATGAAACACGACTTTTTTTTCAAAGGAAACTGCCCTGCTCTCACTGGACTCAGTCTTGATTGCACTTGCGGGGAGTGTTCAGCAAAGTGCATCAGGGCAGGAGGTTGTTTAAAGGCCTTGGCTTTAGCCCCCAATGATTTCAAAGCACTGAATTTAAAACCACCCACCATGATGTCCATGTTTGTAGTATACTTGATTCACATTGCCCACATACACACCCTGGAAGGACGTGACAGATTTGTTCCTGTCATCTTCTACCACTCCTTAAGGAAAATATGTAACCAGCATCCCACCTGTCACATTCTGAGTCACCACCCGTTTAAATACATTTTTTATTTGTATTTTTTTCTATTCAGCAGATAAACATACTTCATTTGTCAGTACAGCTCACTTCCTCAGGAAAAGCACTGAAGGTTATGCTCTATCAGAATGCAGATCACCCACCAAAGCACTTGCTGAGAGACACATGCTCAGACTTTAGGAACAGTGAAGATGCTGGGACCGATTTCAATCAGATGCTGCAGAAAGGGCATCTCTTAGGCTGGAAAGGGAATAGCTCAGTTGGCATGGTGGCCAGTTTGGTCATCCAGAGTGAACATCCTGCTCTTACACAGTAACTTAAGCATGGGGGTTTTACACACTACAGTGCAATGTAAACTGGGTGGAAAGCTGTCCCTGTGAACCTAAGCATCCCACAGGCACTAGGTCCCCACCCCGGCCAGGAGGTCCAAACCAGGACCAGGAGTGGACTGAACGAGTTCCAACAGTATTACACAAGCTACTATTGAATTTTACTTACCAAAGTTTGTTTGTTTTTGTTTTGTTTTTTTCCTAAGACTCTTCATTCACCAAACCTCCTCCACACATTAAGGGGAATTTTTTTCATTTCATAGAGGGGCACAAAGCTTAGGAATTATAAAAGGGTTGTTTGCTACAGCTCACAAGGCAATCTGGCAGCAGAATTAGGAGCAAGTTTGGCACTCCCACTATCTTGTCTTTGTACTTTAATCAAACTTTATATAAGATGAAGGAGGCCCAGGAACTGACTGTACTATCTCTAATGTGAGGAACTGATTACAAAGGCACCAGTGGTTCTTGTTCTTGCCAATACAGCTCCAGCCTGATAGAAAATTATTTGACTGAGGGCTGGTTCGGAAAGGAGCCATAAACTGATAATACCCACATGACTACAGGAACCAAGAACTTAATCTCTGATGGTTATTTCCCAAAGTAAATATTTAAATAAACTGACATCTAAAAAATAATAAAATGTAATWAGAGATAAGCAAGGTTATAAAAGTTATTCTCTTGTAGGCTGCAGGAAATTTTACTTCCAAATCCCCTTAGCATGCAGTGGGATTAAAAAGTACTATGATGGAAATAGACATTATAACCCAAGAGCAGGTTTCCTCTGAATATCAAAAAGCACTTCCTGTAATGGAAAATTGTCAACAGACCTACATAGTGGCAAAGCAATTGTGAGTTTATTATATGTGGATATCCTGCCGATATATTTGCACCGACTGCAGCCTCCAGATTGATTTACAGCCACAAGGGAAGTCTTCAAGTCAGGAAAGGTGCATCTCTTATACATTAGGAACTCACACACATATTTTTTATTGCTTTTTCCTTTTAATGTGAAAAAAGTCTTATTTTCTGCCCTAAAATTTCTACGTCACCATTCCTTTATTTCAAAAGTAAACAGTAACCACTAATCTGTCTGCTGTATCTTTCCTTTGTGTTCTTTAAGCCCTCCAGAAACAACATGCCAAGAAACAGAAAATTACAGCAAAGCATTTTAGTCCCATAACAGGAGAGTAGAGATTGCAGTGAACCACAGCCAGGCCAAGCATTAGCCCAACTCTGCAGGCTGCCAGCTCCATCATCTGAGCTCAGGGAGGAAGAGGAGGAGCAGAGGCTGCAGCAGGTGCCGTGCTTGAATTCACAAGTGCAGTGACCCTCCCTGGGAGCATGGCAGGAATTTCAAATGGGATTAGCCACCCGGACAAGGGAAAGGTCATACTTGACATTTCCACTGGAAATTCTAATGCAAATAGACCYCTGATACTCATGACAATTTTTCACACACATAACAGCCATACATATGTAAAAGGAAAATGATAAAATGTGATGACTAATTTATGTAAATCTCATAAATGCARTAACACCAAGGGCTGAGCACATAGAAACATTAGTCAGGTGAAGGAGAACATGATTGTATTCTTCTTTATTTGCCACCATTTAAAATTGGTTTATTTTGATAGGATTATTATTTGTTTAGTTTTCAAAAAGTGCTCAGTGCATGTATAASGAGTATAGGACATAAAGCCCATGCTCATAGTAAGGAGCACAGTGATCCCCAGCTYTATTTGGAATGGTTTTGGTTATTGYCATGAGGGTGGGAGCTGAGTGAGGCAGAGAGGCTCTCTAGGAAGCCAGGGATTTTTACAGCCTACCTCAGGTTTGAATATTTACTTACTGAAAAATCCTGGCTGAACACCCAAGGAAAGTGAATTTTTGGAATTAGATCCCAGTACCATTCAAGTACGATACTTACAACATGAAGATTACATGGAAGGTAGTTCTACAACAAAGCTTTTCTTACCTCATGCTCTTAACAAGAGCATGAACATTGCAACATATTCTCACACAGCTATTTCCACCWTATATCTTGATAAGCAAATTTCCTTCTCAGCTGTCTTCTGAGGTCACCAAGTTAGCCAGAAATCAAGTGCTTTGGCTAATCTGCCCAAAGATGAAAATTAAAGATATTAGGCTAAACGACAGCAGAGTGGATGGAAATTTTGGTTCTGGTGCTTATGTTGTTGTTTTACGCAGCAGRCTACACTGCTCAGCAAACCTGTGGTCAGGAGAGAGATGTGGTATCTGCAGGTCTCCCAATACRGGCAGGAAACTAAGTCAAAGCTAAACATAAACTAAGTAGAGAAAAGCCCATTCTCTCAGCTTCTYATTCAAAGTTTTGCTTTCAACAAAACCAAAAGTGGTTTTACCCCACTTCCCATTATCACCTGGTTTATTTCAATATGTCTATTTCTGCCCTTTTGAATTATTCCAAGGGGCAATGCCCTGTTTTCCCCAGCTGGGGGGCTGGGAAAAACAGTTATTAAACTCCTTAAAGCTTGTTTATTTTTCTTAAGGCTAATTACCTGGCTGCAATGACTTAATTTTGTTTATTACAAGTTTTAAAATGACAAGTTCATCTGCCACCGGAAAGCAGTGATGCTTTAGCCACAATGAAAGGCCACAGTCCTGCAAGCACTTATGCATATGCTTCACGTTTTGCATGTAAATAGTCCCATTGACTAAATCCCACTTCTTTGAAAGGGAAGAAAAGGCTGAAAGGCAATCATTGTTTTCCCAGGCAAACAGTGCYGGAGAAGAAAGGAACAAGTTAGGAATATAGAAAATTAACTCATTTCCCGTCGCCCACCACATGCATGCATATCCTGAAGCTCCTGAATTTACTTCAAGTATCTAAAGTCTCTTCTGTATGCAGCCTACTTTTTCAGTGTCTTAATACTTTATTAGTTTTCCAAGGCAATTTATTTAGGCAGATCTAACATGGCTGAATAAAAAGTTTTAAAAGATTATTCAAGAGAAAACACTGTAAGCAAGCAAAGAYCAGCTCTGATATTCAGTCTACTCTAAGTAGAAAAAGAATTGAAACAACTATCAAGGAAGGAAAAATGTATTCTAACACTGTAGAAATTAAATAATTCAAMGTACTCTTCCCCTGAGCTTCCCAGTTAGCTCCATCCTCATTTCCTCTGTGCTRGATAATAGCAAGTGTATTATTTCAGTTAAAGTCACTCTAGGCTAGAGCAGGCAGGAAGGATTACAGAATCACAGAATGGCTTGGGTTGGAAAACCCCATGTAATTCTAACCTCCTATAATGGGCAGGGACACCTTCCACTAGATCCGATTGCTCAGAGCCACATCCAACCTGGCTTTAGACATTTCTAGGGATGGGACATCCACAGCCTTTCTGGGCAACCTCTGMAAGGGCCTCWCCACCCTCATAGTGAAGAATTTCTKCCTTGTGTTCAGTCTAAACCCACCCTCTCTCACCTTTATAATCATTCCCCCCTTGTCCTGCCGTGTTGTGAGCTCAAAGTGGCCTTGGACCTAAGAGGGTCCTAGAGGATGAGAAATCTCCTAGGTTCCCTGTCTAACCAAGGAGAAGGAGCAGCTCACAGTCTTGACCTGAAGCCACCCCCTACAAAAGAGAAGGGAAAAGAACAAGCATTTTTTTTACCACTGTCTTACAACACCCCAGCCAGAGGTGGGGTGTACATTCAAGACCCCTGGTGCTTGGGCACAATATCGGAGCCCTGTGCTACAGCCCAGTATAGCAACCCACAAAGTGCAGTCTGTGGGCAAAGAGGTGTGGAACAAATCTGAAAATAACATGACTGGCAGTCATGGGCAGCTTATTAACAGCAGCACTGACATTAGCAAGTGGAAATAGCCCCCTATGACACACACACACGTGCGCTACACGCAGGTTCCTATGCTGAAAACCACATATGCTACTTTGACTCAGACTGGCTGGTGGTTTTGATAAAAAGTCATGGATTACTCTGAAATTTCTTCTATCACCAACTTCTTTCAAACCTTGCAGAGTATATCGTACCACCATCACTAAACCCACATGAGAGATTTGACAAGCGGAAAGAATTAAAATAAATTTGCTAGTATGSATTTTCCTATAGCTGTTCTTCATCWATTCTTATTAAAAAGAAAGTATCCTGAACTTGCACAACTTAGGAACTGTACAAAAACAAATTAGGCTGGAACTACTGCTTTAAGGTGCCTTGCAACCTAAAATATTCTAAGAGGTAAATTCCTTATCATAACAATAACTTTGGCGTAGAGGAGAAGATAGAGCTGCAGTCATTGCTCTGAGTACAAACAAAAGATACTGGTACAGATATGGGTTCAATTAACRCAGCCTCTGTTAATTGAACTGTTCTTGTAGCCTTGAGAGCTCAGCTGCCCTCAAATTACCACCTGAYAAATCTTCCAAGCAGTGTAACTGAATCTATACAAATACTTCAGTGTTTCTTACTGTCCAAAGRTAACACTTCAATGGATAAAATAAGGGTGTGAGGGAAGAATGCATGGAATTGATTAAGAGCCACAAGCAACCTCACAGAGAAGTCCTTTGACATCTAACATTGGTGAAACCAACAGGCTTGAGGAGCAGATTTCTCTGAGAGCCAGGAGGACCCAGGTGAAGGTGCCTTCCCCAGCTCCCTGCAATGGTGGCACCTTGGCTGGACACCATTCCTCACAGAGCCCAGGATTCCAGCAGCTGGAGCCCAGACAGCCCAGAAACAGAGYTCCCAAGCTGCCTTCGTGACACAGAACGTGTCCAATTCACACCACAGACATTCGTGTTATTTGCCAGATGAAGGAGAGGCCTTGACAGAATTAAAAGCTGTTGATGAGTCAGTGAGGCCAAGAGAGCTGATGCATTTTTTTTTAAAGGTTACTATTCAAGGAAGCAGTGTAGTGCACAGCAGTAACAAAAGGATTGTGGTAACCAACAAATTATTCCCGGGAGAAAATTCCTCCAAAATTGGGTAGTGACAGAATCCAATCAGAGTAAAAAAAAAAAAAAAACCATACAAAAAAACCCCAGCAGACCCAAGCACAAAGAATAAAAACCTTGCAGAACAAGAATCTTTCTCCTTTAATTTCTACAGGACTGGAAACCAGATGTAGTTACTTTTTTTTTTTTTAATAGATTTTTTATTCTGCCTCAGACTAAGCTATCTTGAACACATTGAAAACCTAATTCAAAAAATACCCAAAATCCAGTTTTCTTGATGTTAGCTYACAGATTACTGAATAACCCAAAGGCCACCAGCTTCTCTCCTGCTATTTCTAAGTCAGTCCAGATCAAGCTGGATGGGGAGGGGAAAGGCAGGTTTGGGGTTTGTTTGATTTGGTTTCAGGCTAAAGCTCAAAGTCTGTTTATTTAGGAAAGAGATTTCCACCCCCAAAATGATTCAGTATATTTTATATTCAATAGAAAATAATACAGGAGCATATAATTGATATGCCAAGTGAGGTGTAATGCACACTCAGTTCTAAGTTTTGAGGGTTGGAATTTCTCTAGAAATGTCTATTTTCCTCTTTTACTTACAGAATTTCCTCTGTCATAACTTTCCTTAAATACTGACTTTTTGGAATACAGGTAACTGCTAAGAGTCCCCTTTCTACACCTCTCAAAACTGCTTTTAGGGAAAGAATCAGTTATTTCCTCCAGGGCCTGAGAACATCTCCCTGAAATAACTCCTCTAGCCACCCTGTCAGTAAAATACTGAGCTCAACACCAGCTGGAGGGATTGGGGGCAGGTCTCAGCTCACCTGCCTGAGCAGCCAGGCACAAAAACCCTGGAGAAGAGAAACAAGGAGCAGTTTTGCCCCTTTGCCTCTGACGGGTATCCAACGGCTTGGAAAGGAGCACACAGCGGTTCGCATCAGTGCGCGAGATGAATATAAAACCCAAACCAAAACACGATTTGTTTTTCAGTTTATTAAAGGAAATGTTTTCATATAATTAATCATGGTCCGCGAGGCCGCTTTATCCAACGCCGTTCCTCCCTACCCCCGCCATCCCACATGGAGCCTTAGCCGGACTAAAATTTTGCAAAGCCTTGCATTGTTCTCCCTGACACCGGATCAGCGGACACAAAAAAGCAACTGCCAGCTCAAAAGCAATCCGGCGATAGAGCCTGGTGCTATCTAATCAAGGGCAAAAGGTCACTTCCGAACAACTGGGCAATAAAAGATTATTTCCAGCCGCAGAACAGAAAGGCCCAGTGGTGGATGCTTGAAAGAGGGGGGTGGAAGGAGGGCAAAAGGGCTCCCGTCTGTGGGAGGAAGTGCATTGAATAAAGCCAGCAGACGGGAACCATCTGGCTTTGTGCGTGGTCTGTTCTTCAGAGGAGAGAGAAAGCCCCCTCAGCAGGGCCAGTGACTCTGTGCAATGATTCAAACTTTTCTTCTTCTGCTGCTTCTTTTTTTTTCCTCCCCCGTCAMTTTTAAAGCAGCTTTCCCAGGCTCCAAAAAATTGGAAACGGGAACTTTCCCAATGGGYGGATGGACACATCAAGTGCAAGCGGCAAGATGGAGCCTGTGTTATAATATGATCATGAGAGATGGCTCTTATCAGGGAACAGGGCCTGTGGATAATCAGACGAGCTTTTTTTGTTTGTTTTATTTTTAAGGATGGCTTTAGAAGAAGCTTTCCAGGGACCCAGCACACTCAAATCCCCAACCCACCCAATACACTAAGTTTTGGTTGCATTTTTAARCAGCAAACAGCATTTCCAGCAGTATCACCTTTATTATGTATACTTCATGCATTTCCCCCCTTTCTCTCTCTCCCCACTTGTTATATGGCCTCACTTGAATGAAAGCAAGAAAATAAAAGGGCCAGATTACATTCAGTCCAGTTGCCATGGCCTGTGGGAGGGCAGAATTGCAAACACTTCAGTACAAATGGTGCAATCCCTCCTCCCTCCCTTCAGCCCTGCAGTTGTCCTCCATGTCCTCACTTTCCCTCGCTCCGTGGTTCGCACCGGAGGCCTTTGGCACTCGGCGGCAAAGAGCTGAATCTATTCAAGCACCCAGACACCTCCTCCGTTCACCAGTGAATTAACTTTAAGCATGCAAATCACACTAATCCAGAATTCACAGGAGAGGAAGTCAGGAGGGTTCCCAGTGGTCTGGGAAATATTTTTCCTTTCGGGAAGGGAAGGGGAGGGGGGGTCATTGCACTCTTCTTTAGAGCTCGCTGCAGGTCACTCTGGCTCATCTCAAAGAAAGTTTAGTTCAGAGGCTCAGCTTGACATTCATTGGTTTCTAAATCAGAACCTCTTGAGCGATTGTCCCAGCAATCCCAGGGATTGAGGCCTGAGCAAATAGCCCCCGACTAATTCTGCTGTACTAGGGGGGAAACGAAGCAGTTAAATGTCCAGTTTATCAACAGAAAACAACAACTGAGCCTTTGTCCTAACAGGGTGCAGGAGGAAACCGTTTTGCAGGGCTCATCTGCATGAGAAACCGAGGCAGCTGGGAAACACCGACACACAGCTTAGAGAGAGAGAGAGCCATGAAGACATGGAGGAGAAAAATATTCCATACATCAGTTTTCTTTACAGCCACCTTCAAAAACGAAGCACAGCTCMAGAATTCGGAGTAAGTTGGACACAGCTTGACAATTGAGGGGCTTTGTTTTAAAGGGGAAAAAAACTCCACTACCAAAAATCCCACAAAGCACGAGTTTAAATTGAGAGATGTGACACAACAGGTCCTCTGCCACAGCCTATTTGTTAGAGGACAAAAAAAAAAAATGCCACTACCAACAGCAAAGTGACCAAATGGCCAAGCCAACAGCTGTGGTATTTATCCTCCACAGCTCTGCAAGCTGAGGCAGTGCAAAGATACCAGAGTTCTGCTATAGTCTCACCAAAGAGACATGGAAATGCAGAATGCAATTCGGARATGCAAAGCCAAAAAAGGAAAACCATGGAGTTGAAATAGACCCACTATAAAGTGGGTTAAAAAAATCCCAGTGGCACTCTTCCTGTTCCTTTTGGGGGTTTTTTTGGCCACTCAGTATTGATCTATTCTCTGTTTTACTCAGTTAAGGGTTTCTTAGCAGCCACTGGCATTTTTCTCTAAGGATTTTTGACAGCCAGAATCGGTTGGCAATGCACAGGCAAAAGACTTGCCCACCACATTCCCAGTCTCTGAGAGCTGCACAAAAAGCCTTGCCCTATTGCTCGGGGTGAGGTCTAAAACCCATAAAGCAGACATAGAAACTGCATTTCAGCTGTTCATCAAAATCAGTAGGAAAACAATCTGAGGGGGGGGGGGGGGGGGCGGGGAATGCCAAAAGTAAAGCAGGTGAGCCTCAGGTTAAGGCAGCTGCTGCTTAAACAGCCACTTTCAGCACTTCAGAAAGTGAAACCACTTACTAGAACAACAAAGCTCTGTGCAAGGAGGAGGGGATGGCTAAGAAAATGTGTCTCTGGGACAGACCCTTTAGGGACAAGCCAAGGCGAGATGATGAGGTTATCATGAGGAAGATCACAGCCCCAAACTGCAAGGTCACAACCCACAGGAACTTGGACAAAGCTTTTAAAGAGAAGCAAATCCATCCTCTTCTGGAGTGCCCTGAAAGAGAAATCCACCCAAAGGGACGCTTCCATGGCCCCGACGTATGATATTCACATTCCAGCCACAACGGAGCCAAACATCCTCACTTGCAGTGAGGGCAGCKCCTACTCCCACGTACCATGATTAAAAACCTGGAGACTCAGTTATTTCAGAGCTTCACCGGCATTCTTTGAGGCCAGAGCGTGCCCTACGCTGAACAGCCACCCTGCTTTCCACTCCACTTAGCATTAATTACAAGCCTCTTTCTTGGATAGCTTGGCAGCTTTGTGGTTCAAGGGGGAAAGGGGGAAAAAAAAATAAATCTCATCCTATTAAGTGTAGCCCAGCGACCAAAAGGCTCTGAAAGATAGAAACCCTTCTCAGCGTGAACAAGCAGCAGAACTGCACTTTAAAATACAGGTTTTAATTGCAAGTGGCATTTCCAAGCTACCCTGCTCTGGGGCCACCTCGATGAGGGCCAGGCGYGCTATCAGACAGTTAATACCCTCAAACAAGCAGCTTCCCATTCCCAGCCACAAACAGGGCTTGCAGGGTTTTAAACATGCCCCATTTGTATCACAAAAGCCTGTCAAAGCCCCAGTCCTGCAGGAGGCTCAGCTGTAGTTAGGCACCCAAAAAAGACTAAAGTTGGTAACCACCTCCATTTGGTCTCTCTGGCTGATTCAAATCCAGCATTTTGCTGGGAGCAGATTCTGTAATTCCTGTGCCAARCCCCTGTAACTTGATCACAGACCCCGGGCCAGTTTTAGCTGATACCTTTAGCACAGACTCACCAAATCCAGTGCAGCTCTAGAAGGCATGCAAGAGCACAGCACAGCTCTCGTGGAAGGATGCCTTGGATTAAAGGTTGCAGGTCTGGAGACAAGACTAAAGACAATCTGGTTACATGGTATGACCTGTCTCAAGAAGGGCAGACCTGCTTAATATCCCTACATGTAACCAAAGGTTCTTGTGCTGGGTGTCCCCCAGCTGTGGGGAATTCGGAGCTCCTAATTCTGAAGGAGTGGAGTATCCCAGGTGCTCTCAAGGAACAGAAAAAAAGCTTTCTGGGCAGTTTTTTTTTTTTTTCATTTTACCCTGAATTTACAGATTCTGGAGCATTAGTCTACCATGTTCTCAGCATCCTAACTGGCTTAGGTAACAACACACACACACACACACTGCTCTGTCTTGCTGATGTGGGATCCTGTAGGTTTGTAACCTAAGGGAAATATATTCCAGTAATCTACTGTGCAGATGAGGCAAGCAATCACCGTTCCTTACATCCAGTTGTAAATCAAATGGTTTCCTGCCTAAGTCTAGATAGGAAAATAACCCCCAGGCTATGGACCAGCTGACTGCATCAAGTCCTTTTGTTAAGGAAATAACTGCAGATGACTAAGAGCTTTCACCAGTTCTCCTTTGCCAAGCAGCATCTCCTCTGGATGCCTGGAGTGAGCTGAAGCTTCAGCAYAAATTGAAGCTAAGACTCCTTAGACAAGAAATGCCCTCTGGGGTCTCGCTTTACAGGCCATCCCTGCATTTCCAGCACAGGAGGGCAAAGGAGACAGAGCCACCTCCACCCAAAATGTCTTTACAGCCATAGCCTGGTCAGATCTGGCTCCTTCACTTAGGGAATTGCTTAACTCCAGGTTTTGCTGAGCCCTACAGCCTTCAGCCTCCAGCCCTCTCCATGCCCTGTGGCAGTCCCATTGTGACAGGCAGAAGAAGGATGTAGGAAATTTTTAAAAAACATTTTTCCTTCTGACTCTGGTGCAACCTTATCCAAGTCTTCCATTGCTTTGCTGTTGTTGTGGCTCACACTTTTCCTGTCTCTCTGGGAYCCTTACTACCCAGCAAGTGGGTTCACCTCCACGGGATCCTTCCCAACGTTGCTGCAGGCATTAAACTGAAAGCTCTGATGTCATGTCTTGTAACCCATCAAAAAGTGCCTTGTTTGAAACAGGGAGATGGGATGAGGTCATCAGGAGTTGTAACTATTCTCTTTTTTTGGCACACCACCCCCTTATCTGGGAGGGTATTGTAAGGGTTACGTAAAATYRMAACAGAATTGTCAGGCTTTCTTCTMCCTGTCATTTGTTTTGGCAAATCTACATCCTGAAAACATGAGGGAAGCATCAYTTTCTGCAGCAGAACATCAYRTATGAGCGGRGCTGACAAAAAGAATAGTCTGACCRAGGATGCTGGGGAGGCCTTAGAGGAAAGCGAAAAAAACCTTCGGTGTACATTGAGTGCATGTGCAAATATCCCCACATGCCTCTGTGCCCACAGAATCCAGGAGGAAGGAGTGGTTATSCATCATACACTCCTACAGGGGAGACATTTTCATTATGATTTTATTATRTTATATAATGGCATTGTCCATAAGCACAGACAAGCCAGAAAGACCCTTTGCATTGGCATTGACACCTCATGGAACACTGCTGCAAAGTCGCAGGTGGAAAGATGACGGGTACATACCTTTTTCATCTCCTCTATCTTCCTTAATTATCTGCAAGGAACTGCAGAAAGAGGGACATAATCAGATTCCCCTTACCAACTACCAGTGAGGCAGTTTTACAGCTTGGCTCTAAGTCTCTGCTCAGAATTTCCTCYTCCTCCTCTTTTTCAGAGCTCAATGAAGATGAGCAACAGAGGGCATGGGCATCCTTCCATCTGCTCCYACTCTGGAGAAGAGATATATCCAAAGTGTTGCAACACTGCAGTTCTTCTCTCCTTCTGGGATAGTTTCTACGGTAAGATTTACAGCCTAAAAGATACCRCTGAAATCATGGTAGTAAGAGGGGCAGCTACAACAGGAAGGAGGAAAAACAGAAGTATTTTACTGAGTCAGTTTTTCCAAGCCTTGCAGATGGTGAGAACGAGGAGCAGAAGTCATGTTCATAGTTAAAGTTAATGAAATTCTACAATTCCCTTGGGAAACTCAGAAACACAAGCATGAAGTGCAGAACTGCTTCTTGTTTTCATTCATTTTAATWCTTTGTAACATGTTCAGATGCAACAAGTGCATGGAGTGCAAGGACTGAATTTCCTCAGGTGCTGCTGAATACATCCCATTTTTGGTTCATAGTCTTGYATCCACATCTGCAGTCCCACAGCCACCACCAGTGATGTGTCTTCAGGCAGGGAGGTAAGGAAGGAGAGCACCTCTAACAGAGAGGTATGAGCATCCCAATTTAGACACTGCCCATCTGTCCCAAACCATTTTTAGATAAGTTTTAATAGCAATGCAAGAGCATCTCTTTGTATGTTCTTTGCAGGCATCCACAATTCTCCATTAGCTCTCCAAGATAAGATTAAGCAACTGCCACTTATATCTCTATGTGGTAAAACAAGCTTCTGTATTTAAGATAAACTTTACAGGACAGGTGGTTTCCTAGAATGGAATACCCACATGAAAACATTTAWCAATCCTACATAAACGTCAATAAGGTATGAGAAGAGTGCACCTAATAAAGAAGATAGAGACTACAATAAAAAGGGGCCCTAAATCAAAGAGCAGGTTCACACCAGCAAACACTCACACACACTGGGCTGACTGGAACAGGGAGCCTGTCCAGGATGTGCTACTCAGCCCTCAGCATTGCTTGGCAGCCCAGCAGCTCTTCTGGTTTTGCTTGGAGGTTTGACCCACACCATCACCTTGCCGGGGTTGTGGCCGGGAGTGCAGCCACGAAACTGCCTGTGCAGGTTCTATATTGGGAGCTCAGTGTGCACTTCTACCTTTATCAGCT